>NC_056745.1:1194154769-1194382269 GCF_019279795.1 Protopterus annectens
TATTGGTGTCAGAGCCATGGCCTCAAGCTAAATGTGAAGAAATGTATAATACCACCTTTTGGGAAATTTAAATACCTATGCAAATTGCAACATTGATTGTACCCCCCCCCCCCCAAAAGCGGACCAAGTGCTGAGAGATCTGGGTACTCTGATAGTAATCTGAACTTTGACCACCATGTTTCAACAGTGGGGAGGAAATCCTTTTGTTTGGCTTTGCTTATAAGTAAGGGCATGGTGTCCATATTTAAGGATGCCGTAGTACCCCTGTACTTGGCCCTCATCAGACCGATAATTGAGTACAGCAGATCCTGTGGCATGTACCTTGCCAGGTACCTGCAACAGTTGAAGCATCCTTAGAGGTTTTCCCCCAAAAAATACAGAGTATAACCAAAATATTGTATGCGAAGGAATTTAAAAGCCCTATCACTGTATTCAATTTCCTACTGATTACTGAGGGATGAACTATGCCTGACCTACAAGGCAGTGTCTGACCCAGGCCAGATGGAAATGTTGCATATTTGAAAAACTAACTCCATGAGAGTTACCTGCTCCAAAAATCTAAACGTGATCTCTGGTGCAAGTAGATCATGCTAGAGAGACATATGTGTCCTAGAGATTGCTCCTCCTCTGAAATAGGCTTCCTGTTCACGTGAAACGGAGCCCTTCCCTGACCATCTTTAAGTGCTGTCTGGACCAATGAATGGATGGGATATCGCAAATTCACACCAGGGGTGGCACCCATGTCCCTTATGGAGAGAGGCATTCTTTAAAAATTGTCAAAATTCCATTTGCTAACCCTTGTTATCCTTCCCCTAGCGACAGAAAATTAGGTGAAGTCTGGGTAAAACTGGCTAGGCTTGTAAGCGCTCTTCAGCCATTAGCTTAGTAATCTTCCATGAACCTTTTGGACACAAACCATTAAATGGTACCACTCTACTTAAGATTTCCTAAACATACCAGTGGGTGTTGCTCAGAGTTCGGTAGTAGGTCCCTTACTTTTCAACATTTTCATTAATGACCTGCTTTAACGTGTACCAGATGCCGCAATTATACAGTATGCTAATGACTCCCCCATATATAATGTGTGTGTGTGTGTGTGTGTGTGTGTGTGTGTGTGTGTGTGTGTGTGTGTGTGTGTGTACTGCTGAAAACTTCCATGACCTACAGTCTCAAATTCAGACTTCTTTCTGTTCCATAAAAGCTTGGCTGAAAGACTCAAGTCTTGTCCTCAGTAGGGAAAAAAACTTGTGCTCTTTACACTCAAAACCATTCAAACTAAAAATACATCTTTCATCCTAATATTTATTTATTCTGACATTTGTTAACTGGGATAAGTCTGACTGGGCATATGACCTTTTTCAGTGGAGGTCTCAGGGAGAAAAGCTCCAATCTAAGATATGAGAACAAAGACAAAATAAGTTTATTTTTAACATATGATAGTTGGATAAAATACAAATAATAGCAAGACATAAACAGTGTATTTAAAAGCAAATTAGTTTTACAGACAGGTATACTGCTAGAGTTAGAAGACAAGGTAAAGGAGTTGTCTAGTAACAGTACCCACAAAAATGTTTTCTCTCATACTAAACTCTTAGGGCTTACAATTGATGAAAACCTTAACAAAGGCTTTGGTTACTTCTGGGTCTTTTTAGAAAGGGGGGTGGACTCTAGAAGATTTCTAGAGGCAGAAACTAGGTCTTGTGTGTACACATTTACCAAACACTGCAAGTTGGATACTTTCTGTAGGTCCATATTAGGCTTTGCGAGGACTATTCTCCATGGGGTCCAGGACTCTAATCCTTCCTCCTTCCTTTCCTTCTAAGCACTATTTTCATCCCATATAGCTTAGGTTGCTGCAGTAGTTATCTAATGGTGAACATTGTCCAGGCGTGTCAGTAAACTGCATATTGAATAAGTCACTGTTGCAGTATAAACAGCCTTTTTTCCTTCCCTGGTCTTATTTATTTATTTTTATGCAAGTGTGGGATTCTTTTAATCATTCATTTCTGCCAGCACATATCAATCTGGAATGGCTCTAGCCTCCCTTGTTCTAAGGTAAGAAAGATTTTGGGGTCCTAACTACTGTCTTTGTACCACACTAAAGGTGCCCTAAATCTTTTTAAGCTAGGAGTCTTTTGATCCTTGGCAGGATATGACTGTATAGCTTAGGCTACTTCAGCAGTGATCTATTTGAGCATGTACTGTTTATGCAAGTTTGTTTACACAACTGTACTTTTTCGAGAGAATTCTAACTTTATGTGCAAAGATGCATCATACAGATGGATGTAAGACGGAAATATAATTTAGGCAGTACACCTGCAGAAGTGTAGTGTTTGAGAAGGAGAATCTGTTCTGTTTCAGAACATTGCATCACTCCTGTTTCATCACAGGTATGCTGTACAGCCACAGAACAGTTTAAAAACAATTCTGGGCACTAGTACGTCAGAACTGGTCAGTTTCAGAGATTGTTTCTCTTGTTCAAAAACGACATGCACAAATATTGTACTTGGTCTTCACCAATGATGCACCAGTCTCTGCAGCAGTACATTGGAATTAATGTGGTTGAGTGTTTGTGCCCCATATCTAAATCATCCATTGTATGGTATTTTGCTTCTTTTGTTTTGCCACATGTAAACCACACAGTTAAACTGCATTCTACTATTTGTAGAAAATTGTACTTCAGTATTAATTTATTTGGTCTTTGCTTTATTGTATAATGTTCTCTGCACTAGACTTGGTTTACTTGTGTTTCCTTGTACCTTCTTGTATGGTAGTGGAGCCCATGACACTGTAATTTATGCAGTACAAGTTCACATTTCATATGCTTGGTGTTTTTTCAATTTCATGAATATTGTGTACATGTTTTATTCTAGATGCATTGCTGTTATGGAAGTACACAGAAATGTTTTGTCTGGAATAGTACTTCAAAGTGATCTGTTGGTACAAACTTCTAGAGTGTTCCATCTTCCATACTTTACTGAGAATGATAACTATATGTATGAACACAGCATCCAGGATGGCATATGGCTGAAAGCTTGTGCCTTACATGAGTTATGTCCATATCTATAGAATGAGCTTAGCCTTGAGCTTAACAACTATCCCAGTTTACAGACACATTAATATAGCTGTTGGTCATGGCAGTGTCACATAGCACATATTTCATGTATAGTAGCAATATTTAAAGGAACTTGAGCTTTACAGCATCCCATACTGTGTCTAGATGTACGAAATGCACAGGCTGTGACTTTTTGATTAATGTTACTCTAGACATGTATAATGCTTTTGTGCATCAATGATGGAGTTTTCATACCATTTAAAAGTAGTGAAATGAAACCTTAATGTTCTGGGTATGTTTGCATTGTCCGGTACTTGATTCCCCATCCCCTCTGTGCAGCTTCATGGCTCCATTCCTGCAAAAATGAATACTCTGCATTTAACTGAATTAACTTTGCACCTCACATCACCCAGCCAATGTATGCACAGCTGATTAAAAAAACATAAATGCATGTAACTGACACTACCCTTGAATATATTGGGATGTTTGTGTGTGTGTATGCTTATATGTAATGCATATACATGTGTACTTCTGTTATAGATGGATTTGCAGCTGTACAGTTAATATAAACACATGCATTTAATGTGTTTAAATACCATATATTTGTTCATGTGACGTGTATGTGGAAACATATAAGTAAACTCTATATAAGATGAGTGGATGGGTAACAGAAAGTTCACACCGGGGATCACACCAACAGCACTACTAGATAGGGGCCAAGGGTACTAGCTGTTAGTACAAGGGTCTATGGACCTACTAAAGGGGTGGTGAATACCGCACAACGTGGCTGGGCTAATATATGCCTTCAGGGCAGATAGTCCAGTACCAACCCATGATATATTGAGAGGAATTTCAGTGCAGTTGAGTTTCATAACTATTTAGGCCTTGTCAGTACCCTACCTTAGGTTGTACACCCTTTCTGTTGGAGGATTAGGTCATTCAAGCCCATGATGAATTTGTGGGTTCCCAACCAATCATCTAGGTCCCATTGAAGGATGATTGATTAATCTGCAGTGGCAGTCTGTTCCAGAGATGGGGGAGGTACTTTGTAATGAATCTGTCTGTCCATTGCATTTTATTTGTCTGCTTGTGAAGATTTAGGTCTTTGGTTTGTTTGTAGAACTTGGACTTGTGGCAATACAAGACATCCAGTGCAGCTGGGCCTCTAATGTTACAGAAGACAAGGCAAAGATCTCCATTCTAAACTCTGTAAGATATTGCTGATACTGGTAATGTAATATTCATTACTGACTTCAAACATCGTGGTGCTACTCCATTGATGTGTTCCAGTACTGTTTGTGTTAGAAGCTCATGGATATAGAAAGAATGGGTGCCAAAAACATTATCATCATTGTGGTTGGAAGACTCTTGAACAGGATTGATTCTAGCATACCTTTTCCATAATTTATTG
This sequence comes from Protopterus annectens, assembly GCF_019279795.1. Lineage (NCBI taxonomy): Eukaryota > Metazoa > Chordata > Ceratodontiformes > Protopteridae > Protopterus > Protopterus annectens. The sequence continues at coordinate 1,194,159,236 of NC_056745.1, forward strand.
CAGTTTTGTAGAAGTGTATATCACGATTTCTTATGTTTGAGGTTTTTATATACTTTGAAGCGTTAGACAAGCCGCGGTGGTGCAGCGGTAGCATTGTCGCCTCACAGCAAGAGATTCTCCCATTCGATTCTCGGCTGGAGTGCCTTCTGTGTGGAGTTTGCATGTTCTCTCCACAGTCGAGTGGCATTCGAAAGACGTGTGAATGGGCGTGCCTTCGTTGAAGGTTGGGCGTCGGGCTGGCACCTCGGCACCATAAAAAATCTACTGCCAATCATTAGCGGACTGGAGTTCCGCTGTGGAGACCCCTAACCGGGAAAAGCCGAAAGAAGAACAACATACTTTGAAGAGTTAGAAGGTAGAATATCCACAGTCGAGGAGCAGAGACTCTGATGCTTAAATAATTTCTTTATAATTTCTCTTGTTTCTTGTGGTATTACATGACAACTGCAGGAGACTAGTTTAAGCATTATGTCTACTTCTATTTCATTTGTTTGGGACTTTTACAAAACCACCTGTTTTGTGGGAGACTTTTATTATTACTTTTGACAGTTTTTACTTTATGGCAGTAGCTCTGTTCTTGCAGCGTGTTAGTCTGGGAGACTTGTTGGTGTATATATTTCTGTAGAGTTGCTTGTGCAGCATGGATGTTCAAACAATTAAATTCCATGCATGTCGAAACACAACTTTTGTTCAGCCCTCACACTGTCTGTAGAGGATAGTCTTCAACTGTAAAATTCTGTCTGTACTTTATAAAAATAAGACCTACAAAAACTGGAAAAATCAGGTTATTATTTGGACTGTGTTTACTGAGTTGGAAAAATGAAAGCATGACATAGCAGCCATGCAGCCACACTGTCACTTAACAGGAGAGCAAATGACACTACAGTGGAGATTTCAGCAGAAAATTTGAACACTGTTGAATTATTGCCCATTTTATAACTAAATTTGATGTTGCATCCTTGAAAAGGGAAAATGATTGGATTTTTGAGGCACATCTGATTTTGACTGGATTGTTAGAGACTGTGCAGTTTCTATGTTAGGTTTATTAACAAAGTTTAAGAAGTGCAGGTGGAAGTGTAAATATAGTGGTGCTACCAGATGCAGTGCTTGGTTTTTAGCCATACTCCTCAACTTATTGGCACAAGAATTCTGAAGAAAGCCAAATGTAATGGTGGAATATTTCCAAAAATAATTTTATACACAACCACATGCTACTGACCCACACAAAGTAATTTTATTAACCTCTAGTGCCTCGGCAAACGCCTCTACAGAGTAAATAGAGAGGCAATATATAACCATTCCTTTTATACCAAAAGGCTAAAAGCAGTTAATCAATTCCATATTCATTACAATCGGTTAACTAATTAAAACAATTAATTAAATTAAATCAAATCAGACACTTCCAGTTACACTCTGTGTTCAAACCCTTTGGTAATAGTGTCATATTTTAAAATATATACCATTTCTTTATACAGTAGTTTTTCTTTGAGTACATTATCTTTACCAAACTTAATCTCTACTTGTAATAATAAAACAAGACTTTGATGACACTGCTTAAAATGCATAGCAGCTGAACTTTCTATCTTCTCATAGGTTCATAGGTATTTACTAGGCTAACGACCACAAGGGCTTTTTTAAGCCTAGCCATGTATGCCAAATCTGTGACAAGTTCTGATACCCTTGATAAGTGTAAGCATGAGCCAGGGAGATGAACCATTTACAGGTTACCTGTTTGTATCGGAGACATAGGTGCCAAACCAGGGATGAATTTCCAGTTTCCATCCAATTGTCCAAGTTGCACTTGAATTGGATTAGGGAGGAACTTTGCTTCATATGGATGGGGAGCCTGTTCCATAGACTGGGTAGTCTCTGGAATACATACCTGTCTGTCCAGCAGATCCTGTTTATGTCACAGGCAATGTTTAAGTCTTTAGAACAGGTAATTCTGGTACTGTTTGTTTTGTGGATATGCAGGAAGTCCATCAGAGTGGAGTCTGACAATGCTCTGTATGCCAGGCATAGATCTCCCTTCAAAAGCCTGTAAGAGACAGAATACAAGGATAGGGCCTTGAGGCGGTCTGCCTACGACATATTACTTATGCCCTCTGTTCTTTTAGTGCAGAACCTCTGTGGACGTGCCAGTTGTTGGGTAAGCCTGGTTAGGTACATACCAAAGGTGGCATTGTCCTCAATGATAGGACTGATGAATGCCGAATACAGTGGAACAGTGACTTCCTTGGACACAGATGCCATACCTTTGTTTATAAGTTGCACAACATAGAATGATTTCCTCACCACTGTAGACAAGTGATGATCAAAGGCTAGATTACTATCTGTGTGTGTCCCAAAGTCCCTGACTGCTGGATCAGCTCTAAGGGGTGTGTTGTCAATATGGATGGATGACTTCCCAAAGGATACTGTTATGCATTTCTTGGCATTTAGTTTTAGTCCATGACTCTGACACCAGTTGTTTGTCTGTGTGACCCCCTCCTGGCGAACATTTGTGTCGGTGTGAGATTCAATGAGGGCTCCTAATTTTCAGTCTTCTGCAAATTTAGTCAGCCAGAGACCACTGATATTGGCCTTGGCTTCTGAGAAGTAAATGCCAAAAAGGAGCTGTCCAAGGACTGATCCCTGAGGGACTCCAGTTGTGACTGGCCTCTTTGCAGAGGTGGTCTCCCCAATTCTAACTTCCTGGATTCTGTCTGCGAGCCAGTTGCCTGTCTACAGGGTGACATATGGGTTTGTACCTAACCTTTTGAGTTTGTCAACAATGCCCGAGTGGGGTATTGTATCAAATGCCTTGGCCAGGTCAAGGTAGGCAGTGTGAACAATTTTGCCCTCATCCATTGCTTCAGTTACTTTCTCAAAGAAGTCCACTAGGTTGAGTAGGCATGATCTGCCCTTTATGAAACCAAACTGGGTTGGGTTCAATGTCTGGAGATTTACTATATCTCTATTTATCATCTCCATGATAATTCTTTCCATGGCTTTACATATAAAGTAGTGAGATTTATGGGTCTGTAGTTTCCAGGGTCTGTAGATGGCCCACCGTTGTGCAGAGGGATGACTGTTGTCTTTCTCCATGCATGAGGCATGAAGCCTGTTTGGAGGCTATAGTTAAATAGTAATTTCAGAGGCCCTGATAGGTCATGTTTCATGCTATTTAGAAGGCATCCTGAGATATTGTCTGGGCCCACTGATGCACTGTTCTTGGTCTTAGAGAGAGCATTAAGGACCTGTTCCCTAGTGATAGTAGGGGGAGTTATATTTGATATTTCCTGAGGGAAGGTTGAGGTGAAGAGAGGAGTAAAGTTGGAGCTGAATTTATCAGCCAGGAGGTTTGCTATATCTTCTGGCTCAGTATAGGTGGCTCCATTTACAATGAGCTCTGCACACAATTGTGTATTGCCTTTGACGTTGCAGACATAGCTAAAGAATGCTTTGTGGTTGTCCTTGGCCTGGGAGGCCAAACTTGCCTCAAATTTGGCTTTGGCAGACTTTATTTGTCCTCTTGAGTTGTTTGTTTAGTTTAATGAGAGTGCTTTTATCCTGCTGGGTGCTGCAACTACTAATTTTTGCCATGATTTTCTTCCTCCTGTTATACATCCAGTTGATTTTGTAATTCCACCAGAGTGGCTTGTTTTTTTGAGTTAGTTTTGTACTTCCTGCTGGGTACAGTTGCCTCTATGCAGCTATTAACATGGTTGTACAGGGTTTCTGTGAACATTTCTGCTTCGGCAGAAGTGTTCTCTGGATTTATAGGGGCTTGAAATTTGCCAGGTTCTCACTTAATAGCAGGAGGTTATCCTTAGAATAATTCCTGAATATTCTTGGTTTAGCGGGGGGTCCAGGTTTTATTTTTACTTCAAAGGAGACCATTTTGTGGTCTGACATTACCAGGGAAGACATTACAGTAGGGGGTGTGGAGCACTCTCCCATTTTAGGGAGGACCAGATCAGTATGGTTGCACCCCTAGTTGGTGTATTGACTATCTGGTCCAGGGAGTTTATGTTTACAAAATCAAGGAATCTCTGTGCATGAATGTTTGATGTCATATAGGATTCCCAGTTAATAGTGGGGTAATTTTAAAGTCACCCATTGGTATTGGATTGAATGGTTAGTGTTTCTAATAAGTTTAAATACATGGTATGGGTTTCCTGAGTCATAGAGGGGGATCTATAACTTGTAAGGAAGTGGTATTGGATTTTACTTATGGTGATTTGAACATGGAGCAGGTCGAGTGCATTGTCCTGTTTGACCAACCTTAAAGTATAATTAGAGATGCCTCCACCTTTAGTCCCTGCCTGTGAAGTAGCTGATCTAAATGTGTGGAAGGCATTATAGCCCTGCACTGTTGGTGTGCTGTCCGTGGCTTTAAACCACAGTCTCTGAGACTGCACAGACATCAGCATTCTGTAGGGTAAAGAGAGCTTCCAAGGAGTAGAGTTTTTTTGTTTAGGCTCCTAGCATTAAGCAGTAATACCTTTAGATTTTCTTGGTTTTGATTTGCTATGTCGGAAGTACATTCAGTTTGCCATTGCCTAAAAAAGGATATGGGGGAAGACAATGTTTTAGCTAATATTCGAAAGCCTAGATGGGAGAGGTGCAGACCATTCCTGACAAAGCGGCATGGTCTGTTGACCATCTCCTTCCATACTGACAAATATTGCACCCCCTTAGAATGACACCAGAAATTACGCCAGTTATTAAAGTCCGTTGTCTTTTGTTTGTATTGTGCTATCATCCTTGGAGAAGATAAAATGCTGCTCAATGCTAGGCTCATACCAGCCTGAGACGCATATTCCGAAAGCTCTATGATGTCTGTCTTCATATAGTCTAGGGAGGTACGTGTCATGTCATTTACTCCCACATGGACTATGACTGAGTCATATTGGTAATTGTGATCCAGTGACCTTAATGCATGCGTAATGTGGCGGATCCTAGCCCCAGATAAGCAACTGACAGTAACTTTCTCCTTACTCAGCCTGGTGAGAGGGACATCAGTGTGTCTCACAATGGAGTCTCCAGTGACTAGAATGTTGGATTGTGTGGTGACTTGCCTTACAGGCTTAGAGGTAGAGGCTCCATGAGATGTAGCTCTGTGTTGATGTGGATGTTGTTTTGAAATAATACATTTGGGGCTACTGAGGCTATTTCTTATGTGTACTTTTGTCTAGGAGGTCTTTGTGGTTTAGGAAGGTTACATGTTAAGTGCCTCAGTGTATGTGGGTCTGTATGTCTCCTTTGAATTGTGCGTGATGGGTGCAGCATGTGTACTACTGACAACCGTATTGACATTAGGAGTACTTTTATGTGAGAGCTTTGCCTCCAGTGATGTTGTGCAACTACATCTCTCACATACCATATCAGTTTGAGAATTAACTGGTTGTTGGTAAACATGAGGCAATTTCTGTATTGCCTTAGGATGCCCATATCCATCAAGCCGGTAATGGAGACAGTAGGAAAGTTCATATCCATGGCAACAGACCCTTTTTTATTGATTAGACTGTTGGAGTGAGAATATCAGTCACTGTCAGGAGTATCCGGTTTGCAACTACGTGGGCATTGCTTGCCACTGCAAACTAACTGTCCTGTATGCAACTAGATATTGGAAAATTTTCAGAAGTGCTTTTACAGGAAAAATGTCACTGAAGGTGTCTGAGTCTGTACAAAGCACTGCCAAACACTTGAGGGGAAACTAATACGTAGACCCTGAAAATTTAAGGATTAAGTATTTAGGCAGATATTTTGAAATTAGAAAGAATCAAGCAGTACTTGCTGAAAACAAAGAATTAGCTGGTCAAAAATGATGAAAAGAGGAGAGTCGCATGAATGGCTACTGCCTGGCTACTACTAATGCTGGTCTCACCACATTTTCATTCTGGGATACAATACTCCTTTGCTTCTTCTCTCACCAGAAGCAAAATGTTAGCACCAATCCCAAGAAGAGAAGCAGGCCACAGCCTGTTTGGTGATCCACAGTCTTGTCCCAGATGATGCAAGGGTCTGTAGGCTTGTAGCCTTTTTCTGGTAGATGCCTTGAATAGCAACTAGACCAATACGTTAAGCACAGAAACTCACTGTCCAACTAGAAAGAGTCCAGAATCAATGCACCATGCTCCTACTCTCATCAGGATGAAAATATAAGCACATATTCCAAGCCATCACCTATAAAGCAGTTATTAGGCTTTCTGGTGATCAGCAGTCTCCAGAAAATGTCACTCTACTCCTTCTCTCACCAAGAGAAAACAGAAGCAGTAATCCCAAGATGACTACTGAGAGGCAGAATGGGGATTCTCCAGTAACTGGTGGTCTTGCAATAGATGCATAAAAAATGGTTTATCGTAAATACTGCAGTGTGCACTAAGCAGTTAGAGAGGAAAGTGGGTAAAAGCAGAGAGGAAATGAGATATATGGTCAAATGAACATAAAGGGCAGGCAACTAGAAAGACTGTGGTGTTTATGAACACAACAATAACAGGGTGGGAAGGTGAGAAAAATTTCTGTCTGACTCGCAAGAGACAGAGCTGTGGTCTCTTTTCAAGTTTTAATATGCAGTTAAAAGCAGAATACAAGTAAAACACAGTGTAAAGAAAACAAATCACAGTATATGAAATAGAAAAAGGCAATAAAGTAACACAAAATACAAGAAATAAAAAGCAAACTAACCTTTCTCTCACAGCTTTGCTTTTTAATATCAATATTTTCCTGCAGTCTACATTTAAAAGCCTTCTTACTTTCCCCAATATAAAATTACAAGGGCATCTAAGGGCACAAATAATACCCTCATTATTGCATGAACATTTCTTATTAGGATTAATAATCATTATTTCCATCCGAATAAAATATGTAGCACCTGCTAACAACTACAGCATCTACCACAAGGGAAGGTGCCAACTTCCAAATCTCCCAAGTAAGCATTCATTTGGATAGTGGGAAGAATAAAACAACTATGTGCTAGCATATCTCCTCTATTACAACAGATTAAATATTTATTTTATTGTTTCATTTGGATAGTGGGAAGAATAAAACAACTATGTGCTAACATATCTCCTCTATTACAACAGATTAAATATTTATTTTATTGTTTTCGAAATTTGATAGAATAATAGGCTTTGCATCAGCATGCATTTTCTGGAGGATGTTAATACTGAAATTCATTATTGAGTGACTTCAATCCTGAATGATTTGCCAGAAAGTCACAAATATCTATGAAGAACAGACCAAAAGCATGAGGCAAAAATCTGGACATTCTGTGAAGTTCTGTACAGAAAGCAGCATTTTTAGCTGTTGTAGCATGTTTAAATATAAAAGACTGCATTAACATCATTCACTGAACTTGCTCTTGCTTTGGTGAAGACATCCCTGAAGTGCGTTTTAGAAGAAAAGGCATTCAGCACAGCTTAGGGAATTATTTTAAGTTAGGACCCAGCATATTTTACAGGACAGAAGTGATGTAGGAAGCTGAGCACACAAAAAACCTCTGTGAGATCAGTTGTTGGGTACGAATCCTCTAGGTAAGTATATTAGGAAAGCTAATGTGATGCATGTTAGGGCACTATCACTGTATTCGTCTGTCCCGACAGAAGTGAACAAATTTAATATAATGGAGAGAACCAAACTATTTGATGATACAGAAGAATGCAACATAACTTTGTTTACCAAAGAACCCTTTTCAGATGCAGAAATTTTCGTAATATAATCTTTTATGACAACTGCATCAGTAAACTGAGTCCGATTGAGGTGGAAAAGGTATTACAAGCTCTTACATGGAATAATAAGACTTTCAGGTTTAGAAATGGAAAAATAAGTTGTTCCCCAGGAGTTGGAAAATACCGTCAAATAAAGGAGATAAAGCAGAACAGACACATGGAAAAGACCTGAAAAAGCCTAGACATAGAAATTTAAACCTTAAAATATTTAATTCATTAGCTCCCTGAATTTGACAGCTCAGGATATTGATGAACGTGATGATGTGAGGAGGTACCTATGCTGCCCAAGAAAGTAGAAGTAAGGATAGTAGTGGATGTGCCAACATATATAGCATAGCTAGCTAAAAGTTTATAAAAATTATATGTCATTTGTAAAAATCAGACTGAGTGCTTGTTGTGTTGAAAGCGAATTTGTAAAGTTGCTTGTTTTGTGTTGTTAAAATGTAAATGTAGTGGGGACAGAAAAAAAAAAATACTGTATGTTGTATGTCTGTATGTATTGTAAATTGAATATATAGTGTAACAGAGGATATAGGAAGAGATGAGGTTAATCTTAGTCCAGCCAACTTTGAAAAATAGAAATTTAAGTACCTAGTTTAGACCATAAAGATTGTGTCTTACAACTCTGATTGCAGCCAGAGACAAAATGTCCGTGAAAACCAGGACTAGGAATCCTACTGTATTGTCCTTAGGGGTGGACTAATTGCTACCTGAAAGGGTGGAAGTTTGTAAAATGGTTTTATAGCTTTCAGATGCTATAACACATCTTAGCAAAGCTCTATGTGTGTGTATTATGACACATGCTAGATTCTGGTTCAGTTTCTAGTAAAGGGGGTAGTGTCTGAATCAGTCAGATGACCGGATGTATGTGATGCCATTCTGTAATCCAGCACTGAAATGATGTTTTAATACTAGATGAGGCAGAAGTCTCAGGGCAGGCTGTTTGTAAAACCTGACAAAGAAGGGCCACTCGCTCACTTCATCTTGCCTTTCTCTAGTAAGTGAACCAGGGGGCAGTAATTCTTTAGATCTGTCAGGAAAATATAGTGAGAGTAGTAAAGTATTGCTTTTCTGTATATGTGTGAATCTTTCTATCTGTGTTATTTTTTTAATATTTCTTGTGATACAAACTCTTTGTTTATTGTAAATAGATATTTAGTATTTTCATGTTCTTTTATTATTAAATATATTTAAACTTTTCATTGTGGCTGGTCTTTTAGAGAATGTTTTAACCTTTGAGAGTAGTTATATTTATTTAGTGACACTGTGCCCGCTTCTGAAAGCCATGCTGCATTGGGCAAACACTACCATTTGTATTAGTATTAATTTTACTCAGTAATATTGGGTACCCTTGTAAAAAAGAAGAAACGGCCAGCACACTGTTAGTTCTCCAACTCTGTTTCATTCCTGTTCCAAAACGGACTTAAAGTCCATATTCAGTACTGAAAATATATACAGATAATCAAACACATCCAATAAATCCACATACAAATGGATGTAAAAAACACAACACCCTAAAGGTGAGATGTCAGCATACCAGTTTCAGCATCAAGCCTTCATCAGTGCATTACCATCAAACAGTCGTATTTAACTAAATATTTATTCCTTTGCTCCTGTTGATTCCTATAAATTTTTATTAAGACTCGGTGTGAAAACAGTACCCAACTTAATGATCTACATCTCCTCTTTTTGATTTAACATAGCATACCATCCAACCTTATTGTTTATTTTATCAATAATAATAATAAAAGTAAATTTAGCTGAAGTATGTTTAATAGTATTTTTGTATAATGCATTGGAAGATTTAGCACTCCTGATATCACTCATATGTTCCGATATTCTCAATTTAAAGGTGCAGGATGTTTTTGTCCCTCATAAAATGCAGATAATGTACACACAGCCAAATATATTACCCAATCACTGCAGCAATTTTCATAAACCAAAATATCAAAAACATGTGGTGTGTTTTTTTTTTTTTATGTGAATTGCTTATCCTACTTGATATACTTGCAAAATTTGCAATGTCTACAGGGATAACAATCTATCAAAGGTCGGCCATCTAAAGCTGTTTGTCCTGTACTTGTGCTTGATCAATGGACCTCTTGTAAATATTGAACCAACCCCCAAAGTTTTGCCTTTCATATATGAAAAAAGACATTTGGGAGGTATGAGATCCCTAAAACAATCATCCATTAACAAAATATCCTAATGTTTATGAACTAAATCCATAAAGAATTGTGTGTTATTTCCAAACTTTGTAACCAATCTAACTGGTTGTATACTAGTATTCTTGACCCTGTATTTTAATAATGTTCTAGCCACATTAGCCATTGATATTAAAGCATTATTAACAATGTGTGATGCATAACCCCTGTTACCGAACCTACGAATTAGGTCCTGTTCATTTTCATGCAATTCTGAATGAGAAGAACATATTCTACAAAGTCGGAGAAACTGGGATTTTTTGGGATATTATAAATAATGTGTTGTGGATGACAACTGGTGGCATGTAGTAATGTGTTGAATTGTGGATGTTTCCTGTGAACTGAGCTTACAAAGCCCTATCACCCTGTACAGTCATTTGTACATCCAAATAAGTAATATTAGTGGACCTTCGTTGAAGGTTGTGCGTCAGGCCTGGCAAGCCGGTATGTAAAAATCAACTGCCAATCATTAGAGGACTGGAGTTCCGCTGTGGCGACCCCTAACCGGGAAAAGCCGAAAGACACAAACAAAGTGGAATGAAAACTGTAAAATGAATACCCCACTTATTTTCATTCAAATAATCCATAAATTCTTTTAAGTGCACAGAGTCCGACCTCCAGACCATCTAGCAATCCTCCAAATATTTCCTCCAAATATCCATAGATTCTAGATATATATTATGGGTCTGATCATAGATGATCTGTTCCTGAATATAACCCATAAAAAGATCAGCATATATGGGGGCAAAAGAAGCTCCCAGCGCTGTTTCCTTTATCTGTAAATAGCACTGGTCCCCAAAACAAAACACATTCTTCATCAAAACATGTTCTGTTAAACAGAGCAAAAAGGTATTAAATCCAGATATATAAAGATGTCCAATTCAACCAAAATTCCAATGCCAAAAGTCCCACCCAGTGAGGAATATTAGTATACAGGACCTAAATGTCAAGGGTACACAATGGCCAGCCATGTTCAATTTGCATTTCTTCTACAATATTAAGAAATTCTGTGGTGTGCTGAATATGGGAATGTACATATGTCATCCAAGGTTTGAGATGATGTGTCAAATAAGCTGACAAAGGTTCCGTTAAAGATCCCCTACCTGAGACAATCAGTATTCCAGTGAGTTAATCTAGATTTCTAGATTCTTATGGGTTTTGGGTAACATATAAAATGTTTGCCTGGCTAGTTCCAGAGCGCTCAAATATAATACCCTCCTCATGAGCTAGTCATAAAAAAATCAGTGTCCTCTTTGAATACCATGGTGGGATCAAGGTGCATCTTTTGATAAAACAGGCGGTCCGACAATTGACTTTGGGCCTCATTAAAGTACATGGTTCTGTCCCAAACTACCACTGCACCCCCTTTGTCTGCTGTATTAATAACCAACTGTTTATTTTTACCCAACCTTAATAAAGCTTGTATTGTGAACAAACAGGCAAACTGTTGTGGTAATATGTTTATTAGAATTGTACATGAAATGCAAGTCCTTCAAAACTTGATATTGAAAAATAGCTAAATTTTTATTGGGGGGAAGCATAAAAGAGGATGGTTTAAATCTAAAATCACTTGTATCCATATCTGCAGATAACTTCTGATCAAAAGACAATTTAAGATTTAATGTTGTACAAAAAGAAACCACATCTTCTGTAAAAACATCTTCAAGTACTAAATAGCTAGGTATAAAGCCTAGTCCTTTATTCAGTCGATCAATTTCAACAGCGGACAATTACACAGAAGAAATCATTTGTTTATTCTGATTCAAAATTGTTTCAGGACCATCATTTGTAACAATGCTTACAGGGTGAAAACCCCAGTGTTTGTTTATACGTCTTTCCCTTCCAACTCTCCTAAAGGGTCATCAGTATTTTTCTTCTTGGCTGTTGGGGAAGCAGAAGGTGTCATTAATTCTCTTCAAAATAGACATCTTTCTTTTACATTTAACAGAAACTGATTGACAAGTTTTGGTGTCAGCAAACTGCACTGATTTCTTAGTTTTCAAAGGCCTTACCCTGTGAATAATCCCCAATATCTGTCTGAATTTTTCTGATCATATGGGATTTCATGTCTCTTTCCACCAACATCAGTCCCTTGGATAATAAAGGCATTTGTTCTTTGTGAACTGGTTGTTGTTCAAAAGGTTTGGACAGGTCGCACAATTCAAATACTGCTGTAACCAAACTGGCAATTATATGCTCATAAAATGAGCTTAGTATCTTAAAAAATAAAGAAGCCTGTTGTTGGGCCTCCATCCATTCTTGAGATAACAAATCATCCATACCATTGACATAGGATTGAATGTGAACCCGAAGGCCCCGTGGAGTGATACTTTTTGTATAATAGGCTTTAAATAACCTCAAGTGCCACACACTAGCTCTCATTTCTTTCATATTAGTAGAAATCCATTTAAAGATATCTACACATGATGTTAAATTCAACCTATTACTAGTTTGATTAGAGTAAATTTCCTGTGTTTAGTCAAAAACATGTAAATAATCCTTGTCGGCTGCAAGGCCTTTTAAGAGCTGAACTAAATCCATTAAGGCACAATTAAATGCAATCAAACTGATCTTTGATATAACCGTTGGTTAACAAACCCAAATTATTGGCATTAAAATCATGCCCAGTTAGAAAATATCCAATTAACTAACGTTAATATAACAATCAATGTTAACTCAAAAACATCTAACAGTCAACATGTACCCTAACCAATTCAAAAATAAATCAAAGTACATTAAATCCTTGCAACAATAATAATATGCCAGTTTATCAGAAGATTACCAAATAAAACTACTGATGTTCCATTTAGATCAAATAGTGTTTTCATACAACAGTCACAACGTGGAAAATGTTTACTGCTCACAATAACTCATGAATGTACATAACATTCTGTCCAGCCCAAATGTTAATTAAAATCCTAAATAAAAGAGAAACCTATCCCTGCAGCATTCAATGTGGCATGGTCCAATATGCCTCAACGTCTGTTAGCAGACACTCTGATGTTGAAAAACTGTTTTGCACTGGCAGTAATTCAGAAAAGTACATAGCAGTCCATCCAGCCCAAATGTCACATTAGACTGCTGGGTACAAGAGATACATATCACCACAGCATTCACTGTTACAAACTCCAAGTTGCAAGAGGTCCTTTGTTCAGGAAACAAGTAGAGGACAAATAGGTTTGGATGGCCGACCTTTAATAAGTTGTTATCCATGTGGAAATTTCAGTTTTTGCAAGTATATCAGGAAGGGTAAACAATTCACATAAAAAAAACACACTACATGTTTTTGATATTTTGTTTTACGGAAATTGTAGCAGTGATTGCGTAATATAGTTGGCTGTGTGTACATGTTCTGCATTTTATGTGGGACAAACATCCTGCTCCTTTAAATTGAGAGTATTGGAACATATGAGTGATATCAGGTGTGCTAAATCTTCCATTGCATTATACAAACATACTATCAAATATACTTCAGCTAAATTTACTTTTACTATTATTGATAAAATAAAGCCGCGGTGGTGCAGCAGTAGCATTGTTGCCTCACAGCAAGAGATTCTCCCGTTCTATTCTCGGCTGGAGCGCCTTCTGTGTGGAGTCTGCATGTCCTTCCCGCAGTCGAGTGGCATTCGAAAGACATGTGTAGAATGGGCATGCCTTCGTTGAAGGTTGGTCGTCGAGCTGGCACCTCGGCACCCGTAAAAAAATCTACTGCCAATCATTAGCGTTACGGAGTTCCGCTGCGGCGACCCATAACCGGGAAAAGCCGAAAGAAGAACAACATAATAAGGTTGGATGGCATGCTATGTTAAATCAAAAAGAGGAAATGTGGATCATTAAGCTGGGTGCTCTATTCACACCAGGTCTTAATGAACATTTATAGCAACCAATAGGAAAAAAGGGATAAGTATTTAGTTAGATAAGACTGTTCGATGGTATTGCACTGATGAAGGCGTGATGCTTAAACGGTATGCTGACATCTTTCCTTTAGGGTGTTGTGTTTCTTTACATCCGTTTGTATGTGGATTTATTGGATGCATTTGATTAATCAGTATATTTTCATTATTGAATATGGACTTTAATTCAGTTTTGGAACGGGATAAAATGGAATTGGAGAGCTGACTTTGTGGGCTGGATGTTTGTTCTTTTATGCACTCTTGTTTTTTTGGCCTTGCACCATTCCATACTTGCGTGGGACTGTGATTCTACCCTTGTAAGTAGCTGACACTGGAGTGTTCTGGTGGCAGTATCTACCTGATCGTATAGGCAGAGGGGGCATAGCTGGTAAATCTGTACCAGCCTTTCCTGTGTGTGTGTGTGTGTGTGTGTGTGTGTGTGTGTGTGTGTGTGTGTGTGTGTGTGTGTGTGTGTGTGTATGAAAGTCAAATCTCAGAGTGTGTTTGTAAGTTACTTGGAGCAAGGACACAGAGCACTGGCTTCACAGAGAAGGTTAGAGGGTTGTGGAGGACTTGGCTTGAAGCACTCTACTGAGGACTCAACTCTACAGCTGTGTCAGTGGGGCTTTGAGAGAGAGAGGGAAACCCTGCCTCAGGATGGTGTGTGTTCCCTGTGTGCCCTTAAGGGAAATTGTGCTTGGTGCAGAGAGCTGCATCTGGAAATACTGTATGTATCTGTCTTTGTTCCAAATGAATGCCCCTCACTGGTGTCAGTGATAAGGATTGAGGCTCCTTGATTACTGGTCCAGGGGAGGGGCATCACAAAGACATTACAGAGAGTCATTGTGTGAATGAGGTTCTAACAGTTTTATAGAACATGACCAGGGCAGAGAAACAGAAAGTTAAAAGAAACTGCATCTTCAGTTTGAACATATTTTTTGACAGATTGCAGAAATTGCTTTGTAGTTCAGAAAACAGACCCTGAATGTGTTTGTCTTAAAAAGATGGCTGATAATTTTGAGGTTTGCTGGAAGCATAAACCTAACTTAGGCCCCTTGTGGGCATGCCTTTGGCTTCCAGCTACAGTGAAATGGTTGCTGTGGACTTGAATAAACTTTGCACTTGGCACTTTGTACCATTGCATCACTGGCCAGTTTACACATTTATATAAACAGGAAGATTGTTAGAAATTGTAAATAATTCATTGCTGGATAGGCAAGTGTGGTCCAGTAATTATTCAGTGACATAGGTGGACAATTCAGTAATGATGTATTTGGAGAGCTGACAAGAACTTGTTTTGAAAATATGACCATGGGAGCATATTTATTAAAGTAATGAGCTCCTAGAAATACAGGTGGACACTAATGGAAAAAAAGCATTAAAAGTGAAAAAGGGTAATGGAGGTGACTGGGAAACCGCATTAGATTGGGGGGGGGGGGGGGGCAGGTGTCTGATGGCAAAAGATACTATGCAGAAAGTTTGTGACTGCAGTCCATATCGGCTTGCAATTTGTTAGAGCCCAACTCTTCTTTCTCATCTGAATTAGTAATTTATCTGTCTAGAAAGGAATGCTGGAAGCATGGTAGTGGGAAAACATATTTCAGTATTACATGTGTTAAGGAAAGTGTTTGCTTAGGCCAAATGTTTGGATACATTCAGAAAGCTGTATGGAACCAACTTCATATCACAAATGAAAGTTTGAAATGGGAGATGAGATATACTACAAAAGGGCTTACTGTGCAGACAGGAAAAGACTCTAGTTGTTATTGACCAGGATGGAGCTGTGGTATTTGTGAGGCATGATGATATATGGGAAAGAGTGCATTTTTTAAGGTTGCATAAAGTGAGAGACTTGACGGAAAATGATACCAAAGAGTTAAGAAAAGGGAAATGAAGATGAGCTCACATAAGTGAGTAAGGAAGAATTTGGTCGAGGATGGAGTGAAGCAGTCACAGGTGCTGCAGTGAGGTAGTCACGGTAGTCTTAAAAAGATCAAGCCGTAACATTTATAAATAGATTAAAAGGAGTGCAGTATAACAGAAATATTGTAACCTGATCTGCACTGAAACTTGGGCGATTGCCTCATTGATGTGCCTGTGACTGCTTTATTCCAGACTAGAAAGACTGTTGGGAAGATGCACATTATTTGTATAACTTGAAATTTTTACACACATTTGATATGGCAGGTACAGAAGTGTCTAACATGTCACATGTAGAAGATTCTAAGCAGGAACTAATAAGCTGCAGCCCTGTACTTTGCATATGGAATGCCATGCACTCCTGACTGGGGATGTATCATTTGAATTTGCAAAACAGATGAAGTACAGCATTAGGAGTCTTTGAAGAGGATGATAACATTGGCTAAAAATGCATCAACACTAGGAGGGGTTGTACCTACAAAGAAACTCCAAAAGGAGTATCATCTAAACAATGTCTTGTGGCTAGAGGTTGAACAACTTTGCAGAAAGGAACTCTGTTTGTCTTTGTTTGGCTTCAGTTTGTCAAAAAAAGTGGAATAGTCATTCTGTGGACTTGCATTTTTGCAAGGTGTAGAACTTTTTTTTTCTCTGTCCTCCTCTTGAGATAAGATACGTGTGTGGGAAACTCAAAAAAAAATTATGGATTGGTAGATGTACTTTGGTACCTAAGTCAAGAGAGAGTAATCTCACAGATTGTCCCTGGTGTATCCTTCTTGCTAGAAGAGGAAAATAACATCACACTGAAGTGCTTGCCTGCCATGTGTCTTGTTTTGTACAAAGTGGCTCACAGGGCTTTGTCACAGTTACTCCGTACTTGAAGGATACCTTTCAGAACGGCCATAAAGTGCATAACTGCTTTTGTGAGACTGGACTTTGCTGCTGTTGGTAGAACAGTGTTTTTAGAATGGTGTTTGTACATTTAACAGAGCTACATAAAAAAAATCCATACAGTCTGCCTTCATGCAACCACCAATGGCAGTACATCAGAATGCCCTCTGTTTACCCTGGTGGAGATGTACTTTGGATGAAAATTTTATAGGATACATGAAGAATTATCTGTGTTGCCACACAAAGCAGACCAGATATTAGCTATCAGATATTTGCTTCCTGTTTGTTATCCAGCATAGAATATGACTGTACAGACTGCTCCTGAAACAAATTAAACTGTTAAGAAAATTTGTTCTGTTCTACAAAAGTAGCTCAAAGTTTTTAACCCACTGGAGAGAAAGAGTCCCTGAAAATAGTTGTTCTGAGTGATTCTTCATATAGAAATGTAGCAGCTAATGGCACTTGAGGGACATGTTTTGGGTGGGAGAACAAGGAAAATTGTAATCCCTTTGCTGGCAGTCAAAAGAATTCGAAGAAAGGTATGCATTACCCTCACAGGAAAATATCATATCCTTTCAGATAAACTCTGTATTGTTTATAACGGTGCTCTATTCTGAACTCACAAGTGGGGACCTAAGGTGTGGCATTCTATGGATAACTTGTGTCACAGATAATTTTGTGGTTGAGGTAGTGGATTTCTGTATGTCCAAGCACAGACAAAAGGCTCCATCTAAAAACTGGGGAAAAAAACTCATTCAAAACCAGAGAATTCACCGAATTCTGTGACTGGTTTCAAAAATGTAACAAGATGATTGTCCTTACTAAGAAGGGGACTTTAGAGGCACCTGAAGGAACATGGCACATTAACTGTTGTATCTCCTGTCTTAAAAAAAAAAAAAAAAAAAAAAAAAGTTTGTAGTTACTTCCCTTGTCTGTAACATTTACAGTAACATTTGTTTAGTGGATTAGTTATAACACCATCAACTTCATGATAATTTTCACCAATGTTTACCTTTATAGCAGTGAATATTTGCTTTTGTAGCACTTTACCTTGGTGATAGTATGTCTCTGTGTGAAGTTCTCTGTGCAGCTTGGATATTCAGGCAACTAAATTCCGTGTCTTGAAAACTCAAACTTGTTTATTTAGTCTGTGAAGCCAGGTATAATTTTATGCTTGATGATGGGGTTTATGGAATATGTACCCCATTTTTCAGAATGATATTACAACAAGAGGTTCCCCGGGTCAATTCTCAGCTGGGGTGCTTTCTGTGCAGAGTCTGCATATCCTTTCTGTGTTCATGTGGATTAAATTCTCAGCTGTGGTACCTTCTGTGCAGAGTCTGCATGTCCCTCCGATTTCCTCCCACATTCCAAAGACATGCAGTAGGTGGACTGGACATATTAAATTGGCCATAGGTTTGAGTCTGCCTCTGAGTGTGTGGTGTGGAAGAACTACTGCGGCAGGGCTAGCATACCCGGCAGTATAAACCTTGACTCTAGATGACTGTAAAGGTTGAAGTGATACCCCGACCCCATGTGCATAAATGGGGAAAAGGGGTTGTGGATGGATGGATGGATTCACACCATGCGTATTAGTTTAAAGTAAAGAGATGGTTATGTAAATTAAATTTTATGGTTCTAGTTGGGTGACAGGTTTTACTTTTTCATGTATTAATACCAATAAATGCTTTGTAACTTTTAGTGCTGTATTGTTTACACCTCAAGAAGTCGCAAAATGAATACAGGATGCTTTTGGTATTGCACAGTTTCCCTGCAGATGAAACCTTAGTGCAGTATGTAGTAGATCCTTTCCTTTGTTTTCAGATTATCAGAGTAATCCTCTTAAGTGTTGCAGGGGAGCTGTAGCCTATCTTAGCACTCAGTAGGCCCAAGACACAAGAATTAATCCTGACCAGAGTACCAGCCCATAGCAGGACATGCACAGACTGTAGAGTGAAATGATATAATAATTTGGGATTACAGGAGTAGTACACCACAGTCTTGTCACCCACTGCCAGTAATTTTGACTCCAGTATCTAACAACATATGGGTTTCTGAGAAATCTTTTTTTCACAGTGCATGTACATCTTGTTATGGGAAACATCCATTATAACCAGGACTGCATTGTTGCTGTAATGCATCATCACAGTGCCACAGATTATATTGATGAGTGTATAGTACCCTTTTAGTCATCAATATAGGACAAAAGGGTATTTTTTTCCATTAACGGGGCAAAAGTCGTTGGCAAACATCAATGTATTATGCAAATGTATTTAGCAGTGTCACGATTTCGCCATTGGTTCAAGTCTGATGCGTAAGCAGAATATTTATGACATCTTCCATTTTTAACCACACAGACCCTGTTTTGCGGATGGCCTGAGCGAGTACCAGGCTACCAGCTGTAGTCCTTGGATGTTTAAAGTGGACGAAATACAATGTGCTGTTGATGTCAACTCACCGCTTTTTATATTTGGGTGCTTGCAGTGTCATCTTCGTTCTCACAGTATTTGTCAAGCCACTACTGTTTATTTTTTTGTTGTCTTCTGTTTGTACTTTCTGCTTAGTTGTGGTACTACTAATGCATTTTCCTGCCAAGTCAGTACTGCTTAGGTTACTGTTGGGTTCTGCTTCTCATTTGCCATTTGCTGTGGTACTGTTTTCGCAAGTCACTGCTGCTTCTGTTGGTCTTGTATGGTGCTTTCAGTTTTGCCTTTCTTGTTGTAATGTTACTGATTTCTTGCCAACTAACTGCCACATACACAAACATTTTTACAAACATTCTGTGTGACTTCCTAAATAGGGTGTAAATGAGATACGTTCTATACTGAAAAAAGAAGGAAGTGGTCCTCTGTCTGACCATCTACCGATTTTCGACAGTGACTGTCTTTAACATTTATAAATACTCTGAGGCATAACTGTCAACCTGCAGACAGTGGAAATGGGGGCAAAAGCCTTTCAAACATATGAAGAGCTGCTGAATATGTGAAGTGAATGTGGAATGAAAGCGTTAATGTGCCAGCACGCAAAATGTATGGTTGCTGTCAACTCAGTGGTGGTTATTTGTTAGTGGTTTTATATTTGGCTGCCTTCTAACAGGAGTATACATTTTCTGACATATCCAAGGTGGTTATTTCATTGTTTTGGTCTGCTTTTCATTTTGGGTACACTCCTCTGCAACCTTTATGTTTGCTGACGACTGTTGCCCCATTAACTGAAAAGTACCGACAAAAGCACTGCATTAATTTTCTTACTAGAAGTTGGGTAAAGGAGTTACAGTTGCTGCTTCAAGTTCTTGTAGACAGGAGGTACAGGGGCTATAACAGGAATTAACAATAAACATTGTCAGTGCTGAATGTTGGCTTGTAGTGAAGATTAACTTGTGCAGTTGTGGTTAAATATGCTGTAATACAAGACAGTTGGTAAGTATGGATTAGGGGAAGTATAACGTATGTATAAGACAAATATTAAGATGTTAATCCTTCACTGCCTTCAAAACGTTGTTACACAAAGAGTTTGGGATGATGGGCAACATGTTTTTCCTTAGCTGTTCCATTTTTTCACATGCCTATTTGTGTGTCATATTGTGCTGCATAGAAAGCCTATGCACTGAACAGTATGTTGATATGCCCAGTGAATAATTTGTTGCTGCTCTACTAATGTAGTATTTCTAGAAATCTTTTTGCATTCTAGAATTAAAGCACAGTGTCTAAAACAATCTTTCTTTTGCGTTTTATTTCAGACTAGAAAAAGCATCTTGCTTTTTCATTTTACTAGTACAGATATGACTTGCTATACTGCTTCTGCCTTAGAAGTGCTACCAGATGAGTTGTTTATGTGGTTATATATTTTCTTGCGTAATAGTTATCTGATAACTAGTTTGACTTTGAAATGAGCCAGGTAAAATGCATTTACATAAAAGCATGATGATTTTTTTTTTATTTTCTGATAACCCTATTGAAATTTATAGCTATATGTAGACAACAGGAATATTTCCCTTTGTTTTGCATTATTGCATGTAATATTTGGGGGAACTTTTTTTTTTAGGAAAGAATAGCTTGCATTAAATGGAAACAACCTTCAGAAAAGCAGCATGCCAGCCATCCAGTTGCGTTGTAGTAAATTTACCAGAAGTAATGCAAACACTGCTGCTTCACTTTTCCCTTTTTTGTTTGTGTCTGTTACGTATATATGCATGGATGGTTGGCATGACCGCAAAAACTAAGGTCCTAATATAAAATAACCGAAAACAAATGGTATGATCATTTTATCTTTATAAATAATAATATAAGCTGTTCTGACCTGCATTAATAGATGGCTGTTGGATCGAGGTGTTAGTGCAATTAAAATATGTGAAATAAAAGGAGCTCCGCCCCAAGAATTCAGGGGTCAGCTGAAACAATTCCTGCTTTAGAAAGCCAAGTGTAAGTGTTTCTTAACCGGAACTGTAACCTGAACCAAATTTATATTCCTCATGTCCTTCCAGTCTGCTGTGTTTTGCAACATAACTCACAATGACTTGGTTTTGGCCACCTACACTAGTATTCCCTCTCCATTACTCACACACCCCACATCCCCCCCACCTTGCTTCCTGTAGATATTGTATATAAACAGCATTAATGTAGAATGTTTGACAGTGCTGTTGTACTAGGAACTATTCAACTATATTGTGATATTATCCCGTTTAGGTTGTTTTAATTCTTGCTTGTTGTACAGTTTCTCTTTTACTAGTGAAGTTTATTCTGTGTGACATCTGAATTTCCAAAATGTTGTAGTGGTAGTGTTTTTTTTTTTTTAATAAATAAGCTTTATCTTGATCTGGGCAGAAGCTGAAAATGGTGCATGGTGATCCACGTGCTATCTGGTTAAAAACAGAAGCCAGTCAGTAGTTTTCCATTATACTAATTATCTGCAACTAACAGCAGATTTGTAAGGAAGTAGCTGATTATTGCAGAAAAGGGCTGTGACAATGTGGGATATTGCCAACTATGCCAGGAGAAGTAGGTCAGTGGATGTGTAACATATGCTAGCACAGCTAAATGGAATTTTATAAAGAATTATATGTCATTTGTATATCAAGCTGATTTATACACATGTTTGTGTTAAAAAATATATTTGTAAAGTTGATTGTATTAAAGATGTACCAACAATGTGCCCTGCTGGGCAGAAAAAGAAATATACATGTGTTATTGTAACTATTTAAATGTATATGATTTAACAGAGGATACTGGAAGAGAAGAGGTTAATCTCAATCCACCTAACTTTGATAATAGTTTGAAATTAAATTACCTGGCTTAGGCCATAACGATTGTATCTTACAGTTCTCAATGCAGCCAGAGACAAAAAGTCTGTATTAGGAAGCTTTCTGAATTGTTTTTGGGGTGAATGCATTTTTACTTTGGAAGGGTGGAGGTTTGAAGTTGCTTTACAACTTCCAGGTGCTGCAGCAGATTTTAGGAGGGCTCTCTCTCTCTCTCTCTGTATTATTGACACATGCTAAATCCTGACAGCTTCTAGCTAAGGGGGTAGCATGGGAGCCAGAAGTCAGATTACCAGATGTATGTGATGTCATTATGGAATCCATCACAAAAAATATTTTAATACTAGGTAAGACTGAAGTCTCATGGCAGTCTGTTCTTGGAGCCTGACAGAGAAGGACCCCTCACTTACTTCATCTTGCCTTGCTCTAGTAAGTGATCAGGGAATAGTAATTCTTTTTAGATCAGTCAGGAACCTGTAGTGAGATTAGTTAAGTACTGTTTTCTGTATCTGTGTGAATCTATTCAACTGTGTTATTTTAATATTTCCTGTGGTTGGAGCTCTGGTGTTTATTGTAAATAGATATTTAGCATTTTCATGTTCTTTTATAATTTATTATTAAAGATATTTAAACTTTTCATTGTGGCTAGTCCTTTAGAGCATATTTTAATCTTTGAGAGTACTTATATTTATTCAGTGACACTGCAGCCACTTCTGAAATCCTTGCTGTTTGGTCAACATTACCATTTGCGTTAACATTAATTTCACTTCATTGGGTACCCTTGCAAGATCCTTAGAGTATCTGGCTGTGGAGTGTCTGGTGGTGGTGTAACTACCTTATAGTTTGGGCAGAAGGGGGCATAGCTAGTAAATCTGTGCCAGTCTTTCCTGTGTGTGTGTGTGTGTGTGTGTGTGTGTGTGTGTGTGTGTGTGTGTGTGTGTGTGTGTGTGTGTGTGTAAATCAAATTCAAATCTTGGTGTGTGTGTCAGCATGAAGCACTGGTTTCACAGAGAGGGTGCTGGAGAACTTGGCTTGGACACTCGGTTGAGTTCAAAATTCTAGCTGTGCCAGTGGGGAGTCTTATTGGAGACCTAGAAATCCATACCCTGGACTGAGTGTGTTCCCTGCGTGCTCTTAAGAGAAATTGTGCTTGATGCAGAGACCTGCATCTGGAAGTACTGGATGTACAAATTTTTGTTCCAAGTGAACATCCCTCTCTAGTGCCAGTGGTAAGGATTCAGGCTCCTTGATTACCTACCCATGTTATGGAACAAGATCAGCTTATTAAAATGTATATTAATTTCAGTTTCATGATGCTGTAATATGATTGTTAAAAAGCATATATAATTTGTATGCAGGGCTGTGGAAAAATACAACTTCATAAGCTGAAGTTACTGCTGTGCTTTAACTGCATTCTTTTGATATGTAACAAGGAAAAAGTAATTGTTGTATGAGCCGAGGCATATTAGCTACTGTAAAAGGAATTTGTTAACCTGACTTCTCCAGGCTAGGTCAGAAAACAAGACCCCTTGAAGCAGTTAGGACATATATATGAAGGTGTTCACGTGAAGTCTGAGGTGAAAATCAAGAGGGATGAGGATATTTGTAAAGACATTGATTTGTTCGAGTCATTATAACGTAAAAAGTTGCATGATTGGTTTGATAAGAAAAATGTATTAAGATGCAGTTTTTCTGTGTCCAGTGAGACTGATTTACCAACTACTATGAAGATTGTCTCCCAGCGCTGTAAATAAAATTTCCGTTTGCACATCCTGAAGTGTTCTTCCTGACTGAAGACATATAAGGTAAAATTTTAATGTTATTTATTTATGACTATAACACCCAGAGTGGGGATGTCACAGGTGCACCTAAAAAACATAGTAGCCATATTTACGCAATGTCAGTATTTCAGCTAAATGCATATTGCTGCATTTTTTTCTTATACCTTCATTCCAACACCTATACTTTTGCTTCCCATGAACCTGTTCTGCTAGAGACCTGAAACATTTGTTTGCATTTGATAGATGAAGATTTCAGGTGTGATTGTGCAGGTGCCTTAATTAATGGCTAAATGTTTATCCCTGCCTTAAGCTACAAGTACTGGTAATTCTGATCCTGCATTACTGGTGCAGTTTAAAAGAATATATAAGCAATTGCCATGTATCCATAGACTGCTGCATTGTAGCAACACCTTGTGAAAAAAAACAACATGAATTAACTTGGCAACAATTTTAGACATACAGTGTGCATAAATGCATTGAACTGATGTCTATTGATGGAAGTAGCATGTTAAGTGGCTAAGCAGTATTTAGTTTCTTGGATTGCATATTGTTCATATTGTATAGATTATTTTCAGATATTGAAAAGTAATGTAATATTTCTGAGTGTATATAATGATTTTTTTTCCCTCTGTATTTTTTTTCACTACTATATTCCTTTAACACTTTAAAGCAACTGGTATCACCATCACCATTACTTCCAGCTTACTTTCCTACTTTAGCTGCAAATGCTAATGCACTAACTTCCACTTTGCCTCTCAGTTCTAGAGTTCTGTTATCAAGAAAACAACTCTTTTTTTCTCCATTACTATTTTACACCTTATTCCTTTATCTCCATTTATCTCCATTTATGTTAAGTTTGTAAATCTAATTAATCTTACCTAAATCGAGCCATTTCTCATCAGTATACTGAGACAGAACCTATACAACTTCCTGTTCCTCCCTGAACCCACAACTTCTGCTATCAACTTCACATTGTCAATTTCTAACATCATCAGTAAAACCTTTAACCCAATCATTATACAACTTGTACAGGAGCTTCCCCACAGTCTACTAGTGTACATTAAGCTCCACTGTTTACATTCACTAAGCATGACCCATAGATTACAGTGCATGCCTGTACCACTACTGTTTCTGTCAGTAGTTCTAATGAGTAACATCATTTGAGTTCACTAACTTATAAATAATCAGCACTTTGGTACCTGTTCATCTTGTACTTCCTCCTATATGTCTTATCCCATCACTGTAACTGCATGGTGGAAATGTTTTACACTGTAATCCATACCTCAGTATATGCACCACTTACTGGGTGACCCAAATTGCTCGCAAAATATAATTGCTGCACATACTCAAAATCTTTGTGCAGCACAATGGTTCAGTAGAAAAAGGTGATGACATTTTCTCCAAGGGTGCCTTAGTATTTAGCTCATGTATTTGAGAATCCTTTAATATTCCTTTTAATAGTCTATTGAAAGTGGGAGTGGGACCTGATAATTGGAGAAGTACAACATCCGTGGTTTTGTATAATAATACTAAGGGATGAGACTTGAGTAATCTGAGAAACTATAGGCCTGTTTTTTTTTTTCTGAGGAGGAGGAGATATTGCAGAACTGAAAATGTCTGACTTTTTGGAGAGGGATACTAAACTGCAGAGTAAAAGTCTTCATGGATTTATGGCTGTGTTTATGTCATGCTAACCTGGATCTACTGTGTTGCCTCCAGATATAGCAGCTATAAACACAAAAGCTTGTAACATTTCAGCATGCATTATATTACCACAAGGATGTAAAAGCTTTACACAAGTTACTTAAATAGATCAGAAATTCATGTACATACCCTAAAAAATTAGCTGGGGGATCTCCCCTGCACTCCTGCTGTAGGAGGCTTGGTCCGTTATTTATATAGTCTCATTTCACTGTCACTTCAGCTCAGAGACAGAACAATTATTTATAAACCATGGCAATAATATTGCTGTTTCTGTGCTACCTGTCAGTATCCAAGAAAACAAAAGTATTTTCACGTTTCTGTAGTAAGTAGCGAGGAAACAGCAACATAAGCAAATGCCGTTCAAGCAACTTAAGCTTTAGCAAACAGAGCTTAAACAAGTCAGCAGAAATCTAATAAATCTTTTGCAGTTACATGGTTGGGTGCCTTGGGAGCTGAACTAAAGGTCTTGTAGATGTATTTAGCTTTCAGGAAAGTTATTTCACCTGATTCTGTTTAAGAGAAGTTTGGAGAAGCTTCAGGGATGTGTTAGCACCATGGTTATTGAAGCTAATAGGTAAGGGAAAGACTACTTTGTCTCTCCAAAGTTTAGATATCTTAAAGTTTACTTTACAGAAAATTACTTTAATGTATTTCCTGTTGAAATTACACTTCACCCCTTTTTAGTGATCAAAGATGGAACTACTCTGATGAAGCTCTAGTGAGAGTAGAGGTGACCTGGGGCATTTCTTGGCCCAGGACTACTTGAAGGACAGAAAGGAGTATTGTTTCTTATTGGCCTGAGGCCCTTTTCTTTGTTTTTGAATGTTCTGTGCTACTATAAAGTTGTTACATTTGCAAGATGCTTGGCTCTATTACTTAGAGCGCAGCAATGTTTGGTGACTTTGCCACCAGTGAGAGTGATTTTTGGACTGATTACAACCTAATAAAAGACTGATAAGTACTTTTCTTGGATTTTTTGCACTTACATTGTGTATTGTTTTGTATCTTAACTACATTGTTTTATGTATTTCATGTTAAAATGGCCCTTTTTGGTGATATAAGGTTAGAACATCTTTGGTGAATCTCTAGTGAGAGTAGAGGGGACCTGAGGTGTTTCTTGGCCAAGGATTAGTTGAAGGACAGAAAGGTGTGTTGTTTCTGATTGCCCTGAAGGGGGTTTGTTTTGTTTTTGAAATTTCTCTGCTGCAAGAAGGTTGTTGCTTTTGTACGATGCTGCTCATCACACACACGCGATTGTCCGTGCCCTGTATAGTAGCAGGGAGTTAGAATTTAAATTTTCCCTGTAGAACCACCCCTGAAATTTCCTGAGTAAGTATTTGTGCATAGAGTAATCAGTCTGCTCACTCATAAATACCCCACATTAGTTTAATCTTACGTAGTCTTGTTTGCAATCTTCAATCACAGCAACTTAGAATGGGTCTATATTATAATAGCGAAATTCCTTTTAAGCGAATGCGAAAACACCGACACGTATTGCGTGAACAGCGATTATGCCGAACGTACTAAACCGCAAAATTCAAAAAGTCGTAGTGTCATGTTTGGCTCGTCTGCGGTACAGCTCTGTAAGGGAAGTGTGCAATAGTTATGGACCTTAGGGTTAGGGTGCGGGTTAAGGTAAGTGCATAGATAGGTAATGTATGTAAGGTTTAGTGTAGGGTTAGAATTAGGGTTTTGTTAAATGTATGTGTGTGGATTATTTGTTTTGTTATGGTATATCGCTGTAGGGTAAGTGTGCGATAGTTACGGACCTTAGGGTTAGGGTGCAGGTTAAGGAAAGTGCATAGATAGTAATGTATGTAAGGTTTAGTGTAGGGTTAGAAGTAGGGTTTTGGTGCTTTACTTTAGGGTTAGAAGTAGGGTTTTGGTTAGTGTATGTATGTGGTTTATTTATTTTGTTTGGGTAGGCAGTATGTACTGGGAGGTGGAATTGGCTGACTATGGGGATTTGACTTTTTGTATTTCGCGGTTTAGTACTTTTGGCATATTCGCGGTTCGCGCAATACATGTCGGTGTTTTCACATTCACTTAAAAGGATTTTCGGTAATATAATATAGACCCACTTAGAACACATGCACTTTCCTGCTATCACTGTAGTTAGCCTTTTGGATATGGGTGTCCTGAGGCAATGCAGCAGTTGCCTCATTTATACTGACAAGGATCTAATTCTTAAAACAGACTGATATGGCACATGAAAGATGTAGCTACTCATCGTCACTGGAGGCAAAGCTGTCACATACACACAGTTAAAATATCAAACTAGGTTCTCAGTAACACAAATACTACATCCACCTCAGACACCATGGACCAGACTCATAGTACCACATATGCTGAGGATCTTAAATGTAATCTCCGTATATCACAAAGACTTCCTAGTTGCTGCACTCAAAAACTCAGCAACCTCTATAGCACTCAGCAGAAATAGAACCCAACAAGACACATACTGCCCAATCCCACAGTCTGACTGTTTCAAAGCCCATAAGACATGTCTCCACCCAACCTAATGTTTTGGTTATAGGAGACTCCATCGTGAGATGCACAGAGGTCTTGCTCACTAGGCTGAGTAAGGAGTTGTTCACTGTCTACTGCTTTCAGGGGCTAGGATCCGACAAATCATCCACACCCTCAGGTCATTGGAGTACTAGTATGATTTTGTCATAGTTTGTGTGGGTGGAAATTACCGGAGACTTGTCACCTGGACTACATGAAAAGAGTCTCTCAGATTTTATGTCCCAGGTCAGTATGAGTGTAGCTTTGAGCAGCATTATACCTTCTCCAAGGATGTTGCCACAATATAAACAGAAGGGTCTACTTCAAAACATAGAAAGCTCACAATATCGAAGACCAAATATTCAAAACAAAAGCATTGAAACCTCACTTTAGCGAATGACTGGATCATCAAATGCCGTAAGTAACCACTTCTGTCACAACTAACCACTTCTGTCACAACTAACAAAAATGAAACCATACCATCCCCAACCCACCCAGGTGAGGGGCTATACCACCACACCCCCCAATTTGGGGGGCTGCATCACCCCATCCCCCAAGTAAGTATACCAACTCTGAGATTGCACTACAGTTGGGAAAAGGGCAAAGTCCACCTTGTTGACCAACACGTTACTTACTGTGGGAATGGATTCGTCGATCCGGTCATTCTATGAAGTGAGGCTTTGATGCTTTCGTCTTGACGATTTGGTCTTTGATATTGTCGGCTTTTGATGTTTTCAGGTACACCCAAACAGAAGATGATTGACTTTAATAATCTTCTTAGCTTTTGGTGTCACACTAAAAGGAGGTACAATATTTGTCAGCATGGAGGATATGATTGACGCACCATGCTTCTTTGCCAGGGATGGTCTGCATCTGTCCCCTCTAGGCTTGCAAATATTGGCAAAAGCATTGCATTCTCCTTATTGCCTTTATTAAGCTATGCCAAACTGACAAACCTTCTGATGTAGCAAAAACAACCCTAGAAAATCTAAATGTGTTACTGCTCAATGCCAGGAATCTAAACAAGCAACTCCACTCCCTGCAAGTTCTTCTCACCTTGGAGAATACAGTTGCTTGTGCAGCTACTTGGAAATGGTTTAAATCCTCAGAGAGCTCCCTGGCAGTGAACATCACAATGTTTTCCCCACATTTAGGTCAGCTGTTGTACAGACAGGGACCAAGGGTAGAGATGTTTTTGATTTGTATCAAAAGCAACTATACCTCAAGGGTAGTCAAACAGGATGATGAGCTTAAGCTTCTCCATGTCCAAGTTACCATAAGCAAAGTGCTATACTATATGCTTGCAGGCTATAGGTCCCTCCCCCCAAGACCCAGGAAACCAATAACACTTACTTAAATTTACTGGAGTCACTCATCACTCAACCTAATACTATATTCATGAGTGACTTTAACTACCCTACTATAAACTGTGAATTATACCCAGTTTGGGTTCGTGAAGGGCCGATCTTGTCTCCTGAACCTGATTGACTTCTTCGAGTCAGTCTCCAGAGCTGTGGACGAGGGTAAGGCGGTCCACACAGCCTATCTGGACCTCGCCAAGGCCTTTGACACCATCTCCCACTCTGGAATCCTAGATAAACTTACTAAGCTGGGCATAAATCCTTGCATCACTCGTTCGGTTGCCAACTGGCTTAATGACAGAACCCAGACTGTAAAAGTAGCCAACTTTAAATCCAGCTCCAGACAGGTGACAAGTGGAGTACCTCAGGGTTCAGTCCTGGGACCGCTCTTGTTTGGCATCTGCTTCTCTGAAGTACAGGCCAACACTAAGGGACTGTGGCTAACAAAGTTCACAGATGACTGCAAACTGGGAGCCATTATTGAATCCCGAAATGATGTTGATAGTCTACAAAAGGGCCTTGCAGAAACAGATGCTTGGTGCCAGAGCCATGTGTGATGAGAGACTTAGGGACACAGGTGGACAGTGGTCTCACCTTTGATAACCACATCACCACAACAGTCAGGAAATCCTATGTGGTACGCCTTATCACTAAGGGCTTTTCATCCAGAAAAAAGGAGGTCATTGTCTCACTGTACTCGTCCCTTATTAGACCAATTATAGACTACAACGCCCGTTTGGTATGTACCTCACAAGACATCTGCAACAGCTGGAAAGGCTGCAAAAATACCTCACTAAAAGAATCACAGGCCTAAAGCAGATGCCCTATACTGACCATCTAAAAAAACTCCAGCTGTACTCTGTGGCATATTGTCTACTCAGAGGTGATCTCTGTTTAACATATAAGGCCATGTCAAACCCTGAGCTGTTGGACATGCTCCACTTAAAGAAATCCCAATCCCTCAGAGCCACACGCTCCAGGGATCTAAACCTTGTTATCACAATGAACAAAACATGCTGGACGGGTAGGTTTCTGACCTGGAGACTCCCCATACTCTGGAATAGACTGCCCATACATGTCAAGCAGAACGCCTCCTTGGCCCTCTTCAAAAGGAACCTTGATGGTTGGATGGAAGATAGGAAATTCACCCCAGGGATCACGTCAGTCGCCCTGCTAGACAGGGGTCCAGGGAAGTAAATATTGTGGGAAGAAATATCCAGGGAATTGTTATGGCTAGGCTTGTATAGGCCCTAGGTCCGATAGCCTATACCAACCTATAAACCTATAATACCGTATGTGCAAGCCCACTGATTCCTGGACTTACTGAACACAAACACCCTGGATCAGATAGTTCATATATCTAATGGGGTGCAAACATTCTGAATCTGATCCTCACTAACATGGGGAATGCAGAAACCTCATAGTGTAATGTATTCTGCCTGTTTCTGGTAAGACTGGTTCATAAACTTATGTCTTTTCAAAAAAAATTTAAACTTGTGACCCCTGATAACCTTGGAACACTTAGCAACTGTTCTGTGGCAAGCTATCAACTATTGAGTGATGACCTGGCAAAATTTCAAGCCCCCACCCAAACCATGAGGACACCACAGCATATGCAGAATTGTTCACAGAGATCCTGTACAATCATGGTAATATATGCATTGAGACAGCTGTGCCCTCCAGGAATAAGCACAAAATAAACACTAAAAACACACCCTGGTGGAATCCCATTATCAGTAGGCTGCATAATAAAAGGGAGAATGTCATGGCAGAAATTAGGTAGTGAAATGCTCACAGGATAAAAAAATCTCTCATAGATCTAAACAAGAAACTCTGAGGACAAATCAAGTCCACTAAAGCCAAATTTCAGGTGAAAAATAGCTTCCCAGGTGAAGGACAAGCAGAAGGCTTTTTTAGTTATGTTTGCAACCTTCAAGACTGCACACAACAATGTGCAGAACTAATTGTTAATGGAGCCATCTACAGTGAGCCAAAAGGTGTAGCAATTCTACAGAAGGCTGACCAGATCCGCTCCAGTTTTACACCTCTCTCCCTCTGAGCCACCCCTCAGGAAATACCATCAAACATAGTTCCTCCCAGTTATATCTAGGGAACAGCTCCTGTTGAACTCTTCAGGACCAAAAATACCACTGGAGTAGGCCCTGATAATATCCCAGAATGCTTCCTAAATAGCATGGAGCAAGAGCTATCAAGACAACTAGAGTCACTATTTAACCATAGCCTCCAAATAGACTTTATACCACACAAATGGAGAACTGCAAGAGTTGTATCTGTATAGAAGGGTCAACTGTCTCCTGACCTGAGAAACTACAGACCCAAGTGTTGGACTAGCCTCATATGCAGACCCATTGAAAGAATAGCAGGTACATAGGAAATCTACAGACACTAGATCCAGCCTGGTTTGGTTTGGTCAAGGGCAGATCATGCCTACTCAACCTGGTGGACTGTTTTGAGAAGATCACCAAAGCAATGGACAAGGGCAAAACAGTACATACTGCCTACCTTGACCTGGCTAGGAATTTGATTTAGTACCCCACTCAGGCATTGCAGACAAAGTCAAAGAATTGGGTGTAAACACCTATGTCACCTACTGAATGGCTCTCGGATAGGACTAGAGTAGTTTAGGATGGGAAAGTCTACCTCCACAAAGAGGCTAGTCACTACCAGTGTCCCTCAGGGCTCTGTGCTGTGTCCACTCTTTTTTGGCATCTGTTTCTCTAAAGTTAAAGTCCGCATCAAGGGACTCTGTTTGACCACTTTTCCAGACAATTGCAAAGGGTCTGTATCAGAACATCGAAGCTTTAAAACTTCTAATGTTCTAATATCGACTCGTTTTGAGCGAACGCTAAAAATAGCAAAGCTGCAGAACACCAAATTCTTTCCTAGGGAAAGAATTCAGTTGGCTGGTTCTGTGGCTTCGCTATTTTCAGTGCTGTGGTGGAATTTTACGGGTCGGGTTCAGGTAAGTGTGTTGTTAGGATTAGGTGAGTTAGGGTTAGGACGCGGGTTAGATGAATTGGGGTTAGGGGTGGGTTAAGTGAGTGTGCGAAAGTGACGGACCTTAGGGTTAGGGTTTGGGTTAAGGTAAGTGGATAGATAGTAGTGTATGTATAGTTTAGTGTAGGGTTAGTTGTAGGATTATAAGTGTGTGTGTGTGTGTGTGTGTGTGTGTGTGTGTGTGTATTGATGTTTTTTAGGTGTGCTTGTGTTGTGTGTGTGTATGTGTTTCGGAATAGTGAATTTTTTACCCAAGGAAAAAATTTGCTGTTCTGAATGTTCGATATTATGTGGTTTAGATATTTTAGGTTCGATGAAATAGTGTTCGCTATTTTCATCTTTCGATAACGTGATATAAACGCAATTGCAAACTAGGTGCAGTCAT
Organism: Protopterus annectens; assembly: GCF_019279795.1. NCBI lineage: Eukaryota > Metazoa > Chordata > Ceratodontiformes > Protopteridae > Protopterus > Protopterus annectens. The sequence goes on from NC_056745.1 coordinate 1,194,191,870, forward strand.
AGGATCTCCACAAGACACTAATATCCTCCAAGAAGGGCTGACTCAGACAAACAACTGGTGGTAGAGCCACTATCAAAAACTCAATGCTAAGAAGTGCATAAAAGTATTCTTTGGAAGTCCTCTATCCCTAGAAACTACCTAAATGATAATGCACTCCTAAGAGTAGATTCACTAGTTAGGAATTTGGGCATATATGTAGACCGTAATCTGGACTTTGACCGTTGTGTGTCTGTGGTAGTAAGGAAATCATTCTGGTCTGACTAACTTATAAGCAAGAGTATGGCATCTAGGCCCACGGGAATAATCATTCCACTGCATTCATCAGACTGATCCTTGAATGTAATGCCCCCCTTCAGTATGCACCTAACCATGTACATGCACATGCAACAACTGGAATGCCTACAGTGGTTCCTTACAGAAAAGGACATGAGGCATAAAAAAGTCTTACATGGATCGCCTCAAAGCCTATCCCTTTACTCAGTCTCCTACAGATAGAGGATCTATCTGTCCTTGGCATATAAAGCATCATTGGATCCTGCTGTGATGGATATTCTGGAGATCTGCAAAAAAAAAAAAAAAAAAAAGCAGTACAATTACCCAATCTAGGGACAGGTTTGTAGGACATATATTTTGTAACAAAATATTCCCCATTTTTAGATATTTTAAGTAAGTTGGTGAAGGATTCTTGGCATCTTGTATATAGAGATGTATATAGGTTTATTCCCTGGACATGTTATATTTTCTTTTGGAAGGTAGTTGCTTAATGTCAGCAGGGTTTGTGTAAATTTTGACAAAGCGGGGACATTCCCTTGCAAACACTGGTGTGTAAAAGGGTAAAGAATTTGACAGGTAGTTACATTAATGGAAAGAGATTTATTTCTAGGGGGCAATTTGATTGCAGGTCCTGTGGGATGGTATACATTTTGGGGTGTGGTTGTAACAAAGTTAAGTGGTATGTGAGCCGGACCAAAAGAATGGTTAAGGTTAGAATTATGGAACATCTAGGAGACATCAGAAAGGGGAATTTTAACAGTCCTGTTACTGAACATTTTCACTTGGTTCACGGTGGTTTGGATGAAAGTGTTTTTTTTTTTTGTGTTTTGGGTCAATCTTGCAATATGGGGAGGGGGTTACTTCATAATGAAGTTGCTCAGGTTGGAAAGTAGGATGATCATTAATTTTGGCACATTGTAGAAGGGAGATCATTAATTTTGGCACATTGTCTCCAAGAGGTCTCGGCTTTGAGATAAATTTGAATGTATAATTAATAGGTTTGTAACGGCACTTTGGGGGAGATTTTACAACATAATACATGAATGTTTCAACATGTGAATGTTATAAGGTATATATTTAAACTTTGTAATATTTACATGTTTATAAAGAATGATGTATGTGAAAAGTGTGGTGTAACCAATCAGCAGGGGCATTGTTGTATAAATGGAGCTGTATGATGATGTAATTTATCTTTGAAGGCGAAATGCCGAGGTACTGGATGCTTACATAAAGTGAGTTCAGCTGTTAAGACTTTGCGTGGGTCGTGTTTTGTTCTTTGTGGACAGGTATGCTTCTCACACAGTACTGCTCCTCTAGAACAGGCATCCATTCCATGTGAAGTAGAGTTTTTCTCTAACCCAGTTCAAGCGTAATTTGGACCAGTGGATGGGGAAATGGAAATTCACCCCTGGCCTAGCACCCATGTCCCTAATGGGAAGAGGTAGATGGTACATTCTTTATCACAAAACTTCAGACTACACATATCCCCTAGAATTAACCTAAGATTACTAAACTTGATATGTTGGGATGCGTGGCTAATCTTAAAATGGTCCCTGTGGTCATTTGTGTAGTATAGACTTATGAACCTCTTCAGTAAGTCTTGAGTTAACAACAGTACATCAGTGTTTCGGGACATAATGAAAAATCTGCCAGCGTAAAGCCATGTTTCATGAAATATTTTGTATGGTAAATGTAGGAAATGAATTTCATAGTGAATCCACAAGTTGTATGAGTTTCCTAATCCTACACTGCAAGATCAAGATATTCCATATGTGAAAGAAGTCGGGCCTTGGGTATTCCTTTATTTTGTATTTTGATTTTTTTTAATTTGGATTTAATTTTCGTGTTCTTTTCATTTTGTTGTGGTAACTGTTTAAGCTGTCTTTCAGATAGAACGTTGTATAGTTTCTGTAGGTTTTTACAGGCTACTGCTAAAAATAACCCAGTCTCACAGCTACCATGGGGACTCCCTCTATTCAAATAAAATAGCCCAGACCTGGAATGTTCTCCCTTAACACATACAAACCTCTCCCAACTATTCTTCTTTAAAACAAAAACAAAAGAATGTCTCAAATCCACCTGGCTCTGTCCCTGTAGTTCTGCCTGATAATTTTCTCTTTCACTACTCTTTCATCACCCTTAATCAGCACAATCTTTTTTTCCTCTCTATATGAGTTTAAACCTTTGGCTCAAGCCCTGTTAGACTTTTAAGCACAGCAATGATCATGAACCTCTGTATTATGCTATGACTTATGTCACTATGTAATGTTTATTTGTCAGTCACTTTTGTTAATTATATGTGTCTTTGTTTTTTGTTTTGGTCTCTGTTAGTGTTCAAATACTCAGTTATCTACATATCGGTACATGTTATACTCTGTTGTGCTATCTCAAGAACTTCTCTTAGTTTGCTTAGCTAACATAATACTACTAATGTATAAATTGTAGCCCTTACTAACTGTATTATTATTATTATTATTATTATTGTGCGTGGAACTTTTCTCCATTGGTCTCCACTGAAAACGGGCTCTTGACCCAGAAGGACACCACCCGGTTAACGATTGTAAATAAATCAATTTTATGAATGGATTCGTGTGATCTTTCATATTTCTAACTTTGTTATTTATAAGGACAAAGTAGTAGTGAAATCTTATTTTTTAAACCACATTGCCTGCCAGTTATCACTCCCCCATGACCTATGCAGCCCATTCATTCCTCATGGGGGTGAGATCCATCACCAGTTCATTCCCTGTCTCCTTTCATTCTTTGTCTCCTTGAGGTGAGGGCACTATCCAGTTAAGTATCGGGGTTTCCTCATCTGCCTTCAGGGGGTCTTACAGCCACTTATCAGGTTCCAAGGGGCTCTATAGCTGTCAGTTTTGGGGAGAGGAGCACACAGGGGCTCTATAGCTGTCAGTTTTGGGGGGAGGAGCACACAGGATTTCCAGCATGACTGCCCTCCAATCTACACAGCAGTAACATGTCCCTAAGGCCCAGACTAAGGGATGGTGAGCCATATGCTGCTTACTCCCATCCTTCTGCGGTGGTCCCCCCAGCTCCCATGCCTGCTAATCAAACCTGGACCATCTGGTCGCACTTAGGGCTTTGTTGTTCTTCACCATGGCAGTGGGGATTTTAGTGACATTTTTTATTAAAATATAAAAGTAAAACATAGATACATGAGCACTCCATCACATATCCAAATACATTGCAGCAAAACATAAATGAGGGTGATTTGAGACAGAAAAGAATCAGTCCTTTTACAGAAGGTAAAGAAAATAACAATGACCCTCCCAAATCCCATTTTATGTCAGTGGCATGGGAATTCAAAGTATTATGGGAAAGAGAAAGGGTTGAGTCAGAACAAGATCACTTTGATGCATCAAGCCCCATTGGTAGCCACGTTGTGGAAAACAGGCTAAAATTACAAATAAAGCACTTGGAATGATTTTTGAGGTATTAAAATAGGTTATGAAACAAAGAGTGAAAAAAAACTTTTTTTTTTAGTTGTAGGGTGAAGTTTTCCTTTAAGGGCTCCAGTGGTCGTACCAGCATAAAATGGTGGACATGAAATATACTAGACATGATACACTGTACCAAACATTTCAGTGCAGCCATCTTAAAGCAGCACATATTTCACAATGAAATTTCTTTACTGATGGTGACAATGCACATTCTACCCCAGAAGCAATCTTTGCCTGCTGTCTGTACCCTTTAACGTGTCCCTAAAAAGCTTAGAAAGTTGCTAGAATAATAGGATGTGTTCTTCTGCATAATGCCATAATGTGAAGGATATGAACGCTGAAACCCAAATGTATGTTACTATTTAGTGACTTCAGTCCTCGGTGGTTTATCTAAAAAACAGATTTTATGAGGAACAGACCAAAAATATGAAGCAATTATCTGGACGTTCAGTGAAAGTCTAGACAGTAGAGAAGCATTAAAGCTAAGTGTAAATGTAAGAGTTACACTGCCATTCTGACAGCGGCTTCTAAGTGTTTTACTGCTCTGAAAGTCAGCAAAACACTTGAGATATTTTTCCCCTGTAACTAATAGCACACGAAGCGTATAAAGCTCCATGCACTAGAAAGAATTGTGATTGTCTCACAGATCATAACCCTGTGTTATGTTTTCTCAATATGGATGCCAAGATTCACCTCTTGAGCTTCACTCTGGAGGTGAATTTCTTTACATCCATGTCTCAACACATTATATACATATATTAAACTGATTGTGGTTGTCGAGCCAATCATAATCATCTATGTCGTCATTATGTTTATATCTTCCATAATTTGTACAAAGCAAAGTTTTATATTTCACAAGTAGCCTTTATGATTGTATTTATCTATATTCCAAATGTAAGTTTAAATGTCTGTTGGCCTGTCATAAAAAGAGGAAGTTGTAGTGCAACAGTACTTCCACAGTTATCACATGTTAATGACATTGTTGCCTCTTATTTCTCCAACAATCATCAGTGGTCAATCACACATTGACGATGGGGCATTAGTGACCTCTCCTTGGTCTGATGAGTGATGAGGTAAATGATCTATGATGATCCCTTCAGACTAGATGAGAATCCCTTCATGATAATGGGTGTCATGTTAGTAGACTACTTAAACTACTGGGTCCCTGGGGGTCCTCACATAACTTACCTTGTGCTCAGGGTGTTGCCCACCTGATAACTTCTTCTGTGCTCAGTGTTTTGCCCGAAGTTTATTACTCATGCAGGGTTTGGACTTTTTAACTTGGTATGACTATGCATTTTGGCATTTATCCATGAAGGTGGTGAGACCCTTCTTAGTGTTTCTGACCCCTATCTGTGCTTTACTGTGTCTCTGAAAATTTTTGTCATCTGCAGTCTTTGTCTTTTGCAGTCACTGTGAACCGCTTGTACTGAAAAGTGGATCTGGGCTTACTTGGCCCTGTAGGACAGAGGCAAGAGACAGGCTTCACTGCTGACATGGACTTCACAGCGACTTGACTTTGGCGCTGACATGCTCTCTGCCTGTCTGTTCTGACCCTCATTGTCCATTGCAAACCCATCTTTGCATGTATGAAGTGATGTTTTTGCATGATGAGTTTATGATGACACCCGAATGGGGCCTTAGGGGTGGCCCAGCCCAGGGTATGTAGGCTGTAGAGACACCCTGACTTTCCTCATCAATGGCTTTGGTGACTGTTTGAAAAAAAGTCAAGTTAAAAAGGCAGTTTAGGATTCAGCCACAACACAAGCCCTGGGTTTGATCCAGTCTGCAAATTCCTATACCATTGTTATTTATCTTTCCATTATGATCCAGATTGCAGATAAGGTGGCTCAAGCTAATAATTTCTCCAGGGTTAATGAGCACAGCTTTTGTGAAGTGGTACCACAGCCAAGAAATGGTACCACAGTTGCGTCCTGGACTCCGCATCCAGAGGTAAGATTCTGATTAAGCTGTGTGTTAGCTGTTCTCACAGAGTTTCATTGAGTTCAGCCGGGGACAATTAGGGACATGCATCAGTCCCATGGATGCTGTTTTTTTTGCTTTGGAGAGTACAGTTCGGCTGGAGATGGGAGTAAGCCGGGGGCTGCAGATATCTCTCTAGATATCTAGGGGAGGGGGGGAGGCTGAAGTCAGTCAGCCACTGTCATGGCAATGTCTGTATGTGTGATCAGTCATACATCATCATCATGAAACGCTCTGAGCATATCTGGTCTGGGAGTTTCCTCCCAGGTTTCTAGAGCTATAAAGAAGGCCTTATGATTGTCTTTCCGATTAGTTTTTTTCTTTTGTGTTCTAGGTGGTAGGTGTTTGTTAGTTTTGCTTTTGCCTTTTGCCTAAAAACTAGGGGATGGGTGGAGCCTTGCCAATATCCTGAGCGGGGGTGTAGGCAGGTGGTGCAAGCCGCCCCTGGCAGTATGGTATGCAGCCATTGTGTCCCAGACTTGAGGACAGTTGGATCCCCTGAATGACACCAGTGCTGACACATAATTGCGTTAAAGCTGCTGATCATCATCTTCTCTCTGTCTACATCAATCTGTCTTGGTGAAGGTGTATTACTAGGGTCATCTTGGGTGTTAGGGGTCTGGGCTACATAACTGGCCTCGTCCTGTCACAGGCTTCATGTAGTCCGAGGGCAATGCCTCAGGTCATGACACTCCAAGGAGACAATGACAGAGCCAGTATATTTGTGCCTCTGAAGAACCTGCTGCTGAGTGACCTGCTGGCGATTCTTCTGGTGCTTGCGTTACCTGTGTGTTTCTCCTCATCATAGTCTTTCAAGCGGGTGACCCAGTGTGTCAATCAGTCTGGCCAGGCACCTGGTCAGTGACAGGCTGTGTTTGGCCTGGTGGGCTGTGTGTTGCTTGACACTGTGTGTGAGGAGTCTTGTGACTGTTGTGTTTGTCTTCTGAGGTGCAGTATTGTTCAGGTGTCTTGTTCTTCTGTTTTGGTTGTTTTGGATTGTCTGCTTTATGTATGTCATGTGTTGAAGTCATAAAAGGACGGAGGTTGTAATGGTAATATGTGAGACCACTGGTAGTGTGTGTGTAAATTTCTCCTCCTGGGACTTGGCCTTCTCTGTCCCAGCGTTGAGAGCTCAGCCCACAGTTTGGTGTGAGAAGCTCAGCCTCAGTTTGGCGGTATAGGGTGAGGTCTCGCAGTCGCGCTATGTTTATAGGGAGGAGAGGCAATTCAATATTTTAGGGGGGCAAATGTATAGAGAGGAATACCTAGCACTTGATCCCCGAAGGTTAGAAAGGATAGACAAAAAACTTAATTTAGAAAGGAATCGGGTGACCGACTGAAAGGGGAAATGGGGTAAGGGTTTGGGAGAAAAGTGAGTGTCAGTATCAGCGGTAATAAGTAAAGTGTATAAGTATCAAGTCAGATAGAGAATAGAAGACTGATGCTAGATTTAACAGATAAGAATGATCTACTTTCATCAGATGAGATGATAGATAATTAGTATAGTAAAGGTAGTAGTTTTAGCGGAAAATTTGAAGTCTGCAGGCAGCCCGGCTGAAGTCAAAACCTGCTTAACCCAAGTGGCGCCAAAGTGTGCAAACAGTAGTGGCTAGCAACTAACAATCAAGCAATCGGCTAACCCGCCAATCAAAAGCAGCAGGGCTACAGGGGCTGGAACACCTAAATGGCCAACAAAAAACCACAAACAAACCACAAGTCACTGCCATAAACTGATAGGACAAGAAAATGAGTATGGAAATGACCCTAGTGGCCAATATAAAACTACAGTTTCAAGTCAGGTAACCACCTCTGGCAGGGGCAGGCTAGCTGCTCAAACTGCTCAATGTTGAACAACACAGACCAGAGACCCTCCCTCAAGCCCCAGCAAAAATGGAAATCAAAATTTTTCAACAGAGCAGAGAAGCAATTGAACTTAACTTAACTAACAAAAAGAAAAGAAAAAACAAGATTTTTTTATTCCATCTCCATTGTTGCCTATCGTCCATAAAAACAGTTACTATGCAAATAACTACCCAGTAGTTTTAATTTCCACTTCATGGTAAAAGTTGAGTGGTAATACTTATTTTATTATATGTAAATGATCATTCCAAGAAAATCTGTAAAACTGCAAAATAAAATTATAGTAGTACTTCTCACAATAGCCTTATTATATGTAAATCTCATATACTTGAACATGAGGAAGATTAATTTTCACCCCTTAATATAATATTATGATTCATCAAGAATTAATAAAACCACTTTATGCAAGACCACTAGGTTTTCCATTTTCTACCTTTAATGTATTACATTATTTTATAATATATAATATAATACAATATTAACATAAACTGTAAATTGTCTAGGTAGAGACTTAATTATTACTGTTAAGTTATATTAATGGTTAATTCCTGCATGGTCCTTCACCATTATACATGTAACGTATTTGTTCTTATTTAACACTTCTGAATATATGATCCATCCCAGGAGTCATCCTCAATTTCACAGAAAAATAAACAAAAGTATATACTTTGTTCCTCTGTCTGTAAACAAGCTAGTATTTACATTAATTATTGAGAGTTAGTCATAGAAACTGTTATTTTTTGGGGTGGGGGATCCTACAGTTTACTTATAGGTGCTCCCAGATCATGCCTGTCCTTGTTTAACAAGTCTACCACACCTTACTAGCCTTGCCTATAGGACCATGTAGGACTTATGTTTGGGGATGGTTCTAGACCGAGATGCTCCAGAGCAGCATCACACTCCTGCTGAGGAGTATTTCTGTTTAAGCACTTGTTTTCCTGCCCCCTTGGGTACATCTGTTTACATCTCAGGGAAGTGCATGCAATGTTCTCAGGGATGTGTCATCGTGACTCTTCCCTGATTCAGTCACAGCCCTACTTTTCTGAAGAGCCCCACCAAGCATTAATGGCTTCCATCAGGGATCAGTTGTGAGGTACACTCAAGTGTACCTCCCCGGGATGAGCATACCCCTCTTCCTTGCCTGATCTGTTAATCAAACTTGAGTCATCTGAGCTGTAGTCAGAACTACCTTTCTCTGTGTCACTTGGAATCAGAAACGTGACTGTGCATGGGAGTATACCTGTTGCTGAGTATACCTGCAATAAAGCAAGAAATAAACTGGCAATACAGGATCATTCTCATTTGACAGTCTCACTAAATGAGGCCGCCATTACACTCCTGTTTACATTTGGTTTCTTAAACATGTAAACCCTTCTGTGGACTAGGCGTCACTTTAGCATATTCTTATAGTAATTATAACAAGGTTACCTAGTCAATAATTCAGTAAATTATTTATTTTATTTTTAATTTATTTATGTATGTGTTAACCAATGTAGAACAAGACTGCAAGTAGTCAGTTTCTACAGTTTAAGAATTAAACAGAAACATTTTACAAATTCACAAGATTTATATAACATTATATAAAATATTGGAAAGCACCTGAAGTACAACATTGCTTAACAGATAGAGAGTTGATGATCATCAACATTATTTCAGCCACAGGGAATCCAAGAAGTTTTTCAGATTGACCAAGAAGACAGTTTCATGTAATACGTTGTATATCTCTTAAGAGCCCTCTTACAAATGGGAACCATATGTGGTGTAAGAACTCCAGTTAATTTAGAATTAAAGATGTTCTTCATATTCACTGCTGCAGTAGCCTTAGCTGTATGGGTTATAAAATAGACGGGCAGCTTCCAAAGCTTCAGGACACCTTCCACACACCCAAACTTTGTCAGCTAGAGATGAGCTGGCTAAAAGCCAAGTTTTGGCACTAGGCCCTTCACAGCCTTACTGCCACCAAAGAGTATGCACCTCTGAGGCTTTTGAGGATTGACAGTCGACTTGTGCTTTTCTTTTGCTGGGCAGATAAGTTCCTTTTGTGGAAAAAAACTTCCATTTAAAAATGTTTATTATTAATACCTTCCTCCAGTTAAGTTATTTTAAAACAAGGAGTTTGTATTTTAACAAATTGTCATAAGGCTGTACTGTACTTTTAAACGGGGGCACTTTTTTCCCTGTCAGTTTAAAAGTTGTTTTAGTCAATTTGTGCTTATTTTACTTTGTGGGGATGGCAACGTGTTTTTAAAGTGTGTTTTACTGTGTTTGTGTATGAAAAAGTGACTTTTAAAGGCTTTTAGTTTTTACCAATATTTGCTGCTTGTTTTTCCTGGTAAAGAGGCACTATTTTTGGCTTGACCATGGAACAATCTGCCAACCCCACAGTCAGTTATTCTTCCATCCACAAAAAGAAAAAGTTAAGGAAACAGCCTTTACATCACAGCAGGCTAGCATTTTGCCTCAGGCACAGCCTGGTGACTCTGCTGTGACCTTTAGTTATACCTCAGACCTCTCATCTTTAACCCTTAATCCCTCTAGTATAGCACTTACAGCCACAATGGACTGGAGCTGGTTCTCTGTGGTTGCTGCAGTCCCCTTTGTGGGTAAGGAAGAACCACTCTTGTTAGTCCTGGGAGAGGGAACATGGAAGTCTTCCCTGTTTTGTCAGACCATTGTTCCCATCCTTGGAGAGGGGAGTTGCTGCTGTATTAACTCCATTGGTCCTATTTTTTCCTGTCAGAAACAGAAAATGAAGCATGTATATACACCTGCTCGAACTTCCTTAGACAGGAGTAGTTTACTGGGTGTGGCTCGGGGTTTAATTCAGGCTATTAATCATTCTTATAAAGTAGTATCTGGTAAAAGAAAGAAGGATACCTCCTTTCCTGAAAAGATTCAAGATTCTTAATCTGGACAGGAGGATGAAGGGACAGACACAGGAGTTTCACCTCTGATTTTTGATTCAAACTCTGAGGAGAGCTCAGTTTCTGACTGTCCCTGTTGGGGTTTCTCTTTCTGTGGGACAATTTCTTAAATGTGCCAAAGTTTTCAGTCCTTCAGAAAATAGAATGAGCTGCTAAAGAAGGAATTTCCAGAACCTACACCCATTCCTCCTGTTTTGTATACTTTAGAGCATGTGTGCTACAACTTGCAATTTTTCTGATGGTCAGACAGCTGCCCTTAAAAAGACAGGTAGGATGTATAAAGTTCTTCAGTCTTTTAAGTTTTTATACACTCTTTCCAAACCTGATCCAGTAGCTATAATTTTAGTGAATCCTTCTGCTGCTAAACACTTAGTTACTTCTAATCCTACACTTTCTGATCCTACACTTTCTGATAAGGATGGGAAGATTATTGATAAGTACAGAAAAAAATGTATGCTTCTGCAGCTCTGATTTTCAGAATTTTGAATTGGCAGGCTCATATTTAAAGTTTATGACTAATTGCGACAGTATGAGGAATATTTGATGTTATGTTGTCCTATCTCGCCTTCATTCTTACATGAATGGGTTCGGAGCCGATCCTCAGCTCAGACTCTGCCGAATACACAGCTGGAAGTCTCAAACTTGGTTCATGGCAGGTAGGTATCCCATGATGCAGTGGTGCAACTCTCCAGATCTCATTTGCCACTTTACAAGGTTGGATGTGGTCTTCTTGGTCGTGGCTAAGTTTTTTGTCTTTTTCACTTAGCTTTAAATCAGGTCTTGATTAGTTGCCTGTAATTGTGTTTGGTACTTTCTCTGTCATGTCTAAGGAGTCTAGAGAGAAAGAGCATAAGCCTTCGGGCTTTAAAAAAATGTCAGAAATGTACACAGAAAATGTCAATCACAGAACGGACATGTCATTTGTGTATACTGTCTAGGGGCTATTCATTTGCAGGAGGATTGTACTTTCTGCCACTCCTTTAGTGCATACGTGTTACAGGAGATGAGAAACAAATTGATTCTCAAAGGTCTCCTTAAGCCGACCTTTGAGGAAGCTGTGCAGAGTGCTGCTTCTTCTTCGTCCTCCTCTTCTTCAAAGAAGGACAAGCCATCCAAAAGGCCATCACCTGTCTCTACTTCTCAGTTGGAGCCTCCAGAGAAATTGTCAAAACTTTCTAAACCATCTGCCTCATCGGCTCCACAGTCCTCGGAACCGACGGAGGTCATTATTATTGACAAGCCTGGTTCTTCGGCCCCAAGGTCTTCGGAGCCGTAAGATACTGTGTCTCGGAGCAGGTCTGTTAACATTCCAATGGTCTCCCCTACTTTGAGATCTCCTATTTTGGAGGGATCTCGTTCCCCTTCTTTATCCTCCAGGTCCACTAGGAACCTATGTGATGATGACATGGAGCGGGTGGAGCGCAGACTCCTGAAGTTGCCGGCACTGGCCAAATTGTTCTCTGCTCTGACCCATCAGGTCTTGGAGCCTCCCAAGACTATTGCATCCACTGTTATTCCTCCTCCGAGCCAAGCTGGACCCTCAGAGCTGGAGTGCCTGGTACCGCTTAATGTAGAACTGTCTGTTCCGGGACCCCCTTCGGAGATTATGGAACCGACATCTGCTCCAACTCTCTCGGCGCCATTTGGAGTCTCTGGGAGCTGGGGTTCTCTGGCTGGCCCCGGGGGGGGGTGCTGTGGCCCAAACTTTTTCAGTTCCGAGTCTACCCCTCTGTATGTTGGCTCGGGTGAGCTCTGCTCCCACATCGGCCTCGGAGCCGATCTCCCTGGAGCCGGGGGTGTCCTCCATCTCCTCGGAGCCCGGGACATCCTTGGAACCAGTGGGATCTGCTTTCGAGCTGATGAGTGTGCTGTCCCCCTCTACAGCTCTACATAGGGATACCGGCATTCGTCCCCCTAAGGCACCGGCTATTGTCTCAGCGCCACCCCATCCACAGGATAACAGAGATCTAGAGCCTCAGGATTCCCCATTGGGTGAAGCTCTCCCTTCCAAGGCCCCCCTAGTATACCCTTCTGAGGTGCCCCTTCGGAAGAGAACTTGCAAGAGGAAGCATATAGACTTCCCTGATGAGTCTGTCACCTCAGATACTGACCTTCAGGGGTTAGAAGGGTCCCCATGGTCGTCCTCTGATGATATCTCCTCTGCAGATATCCTGGAAACCCTTAAGCAGAAGGGCGGCTGGAAACCCATCACCCCTTCTGATATGGAGTCAGTGTACCTGAAGGCCTTTGGATCTCAACCTTCAGCCTTCTGGGTGTCTTCGCCTTTCGATGAACTAATGGACTTGGTCAGTAAAAAGGTATGGGAGTCACCTGACAATATGGATCCAGTCCCTTGGAGGCCAAACAAGTTCTTGTCAGCCCCTACCAGAAAAGATTTTCTCACAAAGAGTGTACCTGTAGATGCTATGGTGGTGGCGGCAGCCACCAAGAAAGAACTTTCTGAGACATCCTCATCTGTTCATCCTCCGAACAAAGATTCTCAAACAATGGACAGATATGGGAAGTGTGTCTTTTTGTCAGAGACTTTTACACTCCGATTGCTGAACTACCTGACTCACTTTACAGGGCTACAAACCGATCTCCTGAAAGAGCTAGGAGGTACTCTACAAGGTACATTAGCTGTGGGGGTGAATGAGGAAGCTCCTCCCAGCTATCCACCTTAAATTATGTCATCTCCTCCATGATACTGATATCTTATGCAGCGGATGGAGCGAGCAGGGCAGTGGGTTCAGGAGTTTTCTTGAGGAGACACTCCTGGATGCGCTTGTGCAATTTTTCAGAGCCCTTTAAGTCCACTTTTACTAATGCCCCCTTTGATGGTTCCTCACTCTTTGGACCCAAAGTAAAAGACACACTCACCAGATGCGAGCAGGAAGGGAAAACTCTCTCTGCCATTGGAGTACGTTTTTCTGTACCTTCAAAACCTTACCCTAAAGGTCAGAAGAGTGGGAAAATGTGGTTCAAAAGATCCCAAGGAGCTTTCCAAGATGTACAAGTTGAATCCTTCCCCAGGGACAGAGGGGGAGGCAACAGTGGTAGACATTGTCCTAGAAGCAGAGCGACCATGATTCCTTTTGCAGACGTTCCCATCAGCGCTCCTGAAAGGAGGTCTGCCTGCTCTACTCTGGAGGCATTCTTGGGACGTTTGTCTTTGTACCCAGAAGCTTGGCAAGCTATCACAAGAGACAAGTGGGTACGAAGCATAATATCCAGAGGATACTCCATTCCCTTTTGCCACCCTGTCCCACAAATCAGAACAATCCTGGATGTCCCACCCAATCTAAAGGAGCAAGCAACTATAGAAATCCGAAAGTTGCTGGACAAAAGAGTTATCCAAAAAGTCCCCGCAGACCAAAAGGATTCGGAACCTGCTCAAGATTCTTTTTGGTGTGAAAAGGGGACTGGAGACCCATATTAGATCTCAGCAAGTTAAACGAATCTGTCAAAAAGTCAAAGTTCTGAATGGTGACACTGCAGTCAATACTTCCCTTCTTAGGGAAAGACGATTGGATGTCCTCAGTAGACCTCCAAGATGCGTTCTACCACATAAAAATGGGCAGAGTATCGAGAAGTCACTTACACTTCTGCCTGGGAGCTAGTTATTATCCATTCTGAGCTCTCCCCTTTGGTCTCACTACAGCCCCCAGAGTGTTCAAATGTGTGGTAGTAGTCACAGCTCACTTGAGGCGTCTGGGATTCCAAGTGTTTCCATATCTGGACGACTGGCTCCTAACTGCCACCACCAAACATCTACTCCAGCAAGCCAGGGATGTGACTTTGGAAATTTGTGTGCAGTTGGGCATAACAGTCAGCTTACAAAAATCTGCCTTGTTGCCCTGTCAACATATTACCTTAATAGGCGCAAGCCTGGACACTGTTTCCATAATGACACATCTTCCAGTCGACAGAATTTCAGCCCTCAGGCAGCAAATATTTCACCTTCTTCCCAAGTTCAAGATAAAGGCAAAAGTAGTTCTGAAACTCCTAGGGACAATGGCTTTGACCATAACGCTAATTCCTCTCGCCAGAATGCACATGAGAATCCTTCAGTGGCTCCTGTTCTCCCAATGGTCACTTTAAGAACTCCCAATGTCCCACCTGATCAGAATAACGTAGTCATGCAAAAAGAACTTACAGTGGTGGATCCAGTCCAACCATGTGACCATCGTGAGACTCTCTATTCCACGACAGCCTGTTGCTACAGTGACCGCAGATGCTTCCTAGATAGGGGGGGGGGCATTATCTGGGAAGGACGGTCCAAGGTATATGGCAGAAACACGAGGCCCATTTGCATATCCATGCTCTAGAGATGTGAGCAGTGCTTCTGACATTGCAAGCACTCCATGACTCTCTTCCACTAGGGATGATTGCTATAATCGGACAATATGTCAGTGGTTTGGTACATAAATGGCCAAGGAGGAACCAAATCATACCCACTTTGTCGCGATGCCCTGAGAGTTTGGCAATGGACAATGTCTTCCCAGCGCTTTCTTTTAGCAACGCACATCCCGGGGAAATCCAACATGATAGCCGACAAGTTCACCAGGGCAATATTGATGCCTCACGAGTGGTCTCTGAACCAGAATATAGTGGAAGAGATCTTCCAGAAATTGGGTCAGCCTTGCTGCGATCTTTTCGCCACTCCCATGTATGCCAAGTGCAGCAGCTACTTTGCCCTAATTCCCCCGCCGGGGGATTCCCCGAGAGACGCACTTGTTCACGATTGGCCCTCAGGATGACTTTATGCCTTTCCTCCATTTCCCCTCCTACCCAAAGTCATCCAGGAAGCAAAATCCTTGGGAAGCAGGATGATTCTCATTGCCCCACATTCGCCTCGACAGAATTGGTTCCCCTTCTTTTGGCCTCATCTTTAGGAGAAGCCTTGGATTCTGGACCCAGTTCCAGACCTACTGACACATATGTCAGGTGCACTTCATCCTTTTCTCCACACCCTCAACTTGACAGCATGGCTGCTCCACTTCCCAATTTAGTCAGGCTTCAAAACATTATTCCTGCAGTAAAGCACATACTGATGTCTTCTCATAAAATTTCTACTAGAAAACTATATACTAGCAGTTAGAAAATATTTTCTCACTGGGCTCATAATAGAAACATTGACCCTTTTTCTGCATCTATTCAATCCATTCTAGAGCTTCTGGTGGAACGTTTTCAGCAGGGTTCTGCTGCAGCAACTAGAGTCCAACTGGCTGCAATTTCAGATTTTCACATTGGTGACCATTCTCCAAATTTAATGGCACACAGATTGTGTAAAGCATTTTTAAAAGGCGCTTCCTTATTGAGACCTCCTTTTAAGGAACCACTTCCTCCTTGGGATTTAAATTTTGTCCTATCTTAACTGACATTACAGAAAAACACGCTCGGGAACTAATCACGCCACAGAACTTTTAATCCAAAATAAAAAGAACTCAAATCCACTGAGTACACGATTTGATCATCAAATCGTTTACTCAGTGGATTTTAGTTCATTTATTTTGGATTGAAAGTTCTGTGGCGTGATTAGTTCCCGAGCAAGTTTTTTTTATTCAGTTTATTTGTTGTGCTGTCTTGAGTTAGCTGACTGACATTACCTCTGTTCGAGCCCTCTTCATCTTGTGACCTCAAATTTCTGTCCTGGAAGACCATTTTTCTAGTAGCAGTAACATCTGCCAGAAGGGTCTCAGAGTTGCAAGCAATCTCTATTAGACCTCCATATCTGATCTTTCACAAGGACAGGGTATCTTTACGAACCAATCCATCCTTTGTACCTAAAGTTTGCTCTCAAGCCAGTATCAATCAATCCATTGAACTCCCAGTGTTTTTCCCCAACCGTAGCAACAAGGCAGAGTATAGACTCCATCAGTTGGACGTGCATAGACAGCTCAGATTCTATTTGCATAGAACTAAAGATTTCAGGAAATCTGACCAGTTATTCATCTCCTTCTCTGAGGCAAAAAAGGGTATGCCAGTTTCTAAAGTTACCCTTTCTAATTGGCTCTCATATTGTATCACCTTTATCTATACTTCCAATAATAGAGAACTGCCATTCAAAATTAGGAGTCATTCAACCAGAGCATTAGCTACGTCATCTGCTTTTCAGACCAGAATGTCTATGGACAGTATTTGTGCTGCAGCTACGTGAGTCAGTCCTCATACGTTTTTCACTCATTACAAAGTGGATTTGGCCTCCAGGGACAGGGCCTCTTTTGGTTCCACAGTGTTCAAAGGTGTACTCTTGTGAGCCACCCGGGGAAAAGGTGCTAGGGACGCTGTCCCATCTATGTAAAAATGAAGGCGAGATAGGACAACATAACATAAAGAAGTTATGTACTCACCATAACGTTCCATGTTTGTTGTCCATCTCACCATTCATTCTTATGACCCCTCCCTCCTTCCCCTGTCCGAGGACTCCTAGGAGCTCCTTGATTATTTGTTTCTCCTTGATATGAGGTCATTTTATATATATATATATATATATATATATATATATATATATATATATATATATATAATTTTTTTTTCTCATTAGTAAATTAGCAGGGAACAATGTCTGGAGAGTTGCACCACTGCATCATGGGATACCTACCTGCCACGAGCCAAGTTTGAGGCTTCCAGCTGTGTTTTCAGCCAAGTTGGAGCCGAGGATTGGCTCCAAACCCTCCATGTAAGAATGAATGGCGAGATGGACAACAAACATAGAACGTTATGGTGAGTACATAACTTCTTTTTTCTTTGCAGTTTGTTCTTGTGAGGAAAATCTGCTTAAAATTTAATTTAATTTCTTTAATTGCTCAAGCCGCTACTCATTTTTTTGGAGATTTACATGGCTGTGTTTGAGAACCTTCCAGATTATTTTAAAAATGAGATTTTAAATTCTCCTTTAGATGGAGCTTTATTTGTGGCCCCTCTGCTGCTGAGGTGATCAAAAAGTGTGGTGAAAGGGGTAATAAGCTGATATAGGGAATCTCTAAGATTTTTCAGCCCTTCTTTTTCCACGTTTTCCAAGGGATTTTCCAACTCCTTTTCCGATTTTGGTAAGAAACAAAATAAACGGTCTCAACAAACTGCAGGTAAACAGAAGTTTAAGAAGAAATGGCATGGGGGTTCCAAGAAGAATTTTGGGAACTCCCAAAACAAAGGACAGTCCAATAAGTCAGAATGACTGTTTAAGAAACTTTGTTCTCCCTTCCCAACCTGGCAGACCCTTTTTTCTTCTAGAAAGACTGAATCTCCACGTTTTTCTTTGGCAGCAGATAGTTTCAGACAAATGGGCTCTGAATGTCATTCATCAAGGTGAAAGACTGCAGTGGGAAGAAATTCTTCCTTTTTGGGGATAATTCCCCATCCTGCGGACCAGACTCTCTTATTTCCACTTGTCCTTCATCACATGCTGTCCCAGAGAGTGATAGAACAAGTTCCCCCGTCACAGGTGGGAAAGTGGGGGGGGGGTTATTCAGGGATGTTTTTGTGAGAAAGAAATAAAATGCTTGGAGACCAGTTCTGAATCTTTCCTTCTTAAACCTGTTTGTGATAGTGCCCAAATTCAAAATGTCACTTTATAACCTGTTACCTCTTCTTCCTCTTTCAGGTTTCCTTGTAGCATTAGATTTAACTAATGCTTATCATGTTCCTGTTCATCCAGACTTCAGGCAGTTCTTAAGGTTTTGTGTGTCTGGATCACATTATTAGTTCTCTGCCTTAGCCTTTGGACTGTCCACTTCAGCTCTGGTTATAGCTCATTGCTGGCTACAAGTTATCCACATTTTTCCATATTTAGACGAGTTGCTTATCTTAGTCTTTCAAAGTGTCGGCAGTCTCACTTTTGGGTGATAGCTCTCCTTACACAAGCTGGGATTCCAAGAGAGCATTCAAAAGTCTATCTTTCTTCCTTCTTACGGGATTGTGTTTTTAGGATGTAAGCTAGAAACTACAGTTCAAAGAGCTTTTCCACAGGAAATTTCGATCTATAGGCTGGAGCGCCTTCTGTGTGGAGTCTGCATGTCCTCCCTGCGGTCGAGTGGCGTTTGAAAGACATGCGTGAATGGGCATGCCTTCGTTGAAGGTTGGGTGTTGGGCTGACACCTCGGCACCATAAAAATCGACTGCCAATCATTAGCAGACCGGAGTTCTGCTGTGACGACCCCTAACTGGGAAAAGCCAAAAGAAAAACAACAACAACATCATCTAGATCTATTTCTAGGGTTTTCCACTCAGATGTCTGTCACTGCGAGGAAATACCTCAGGATTTTGGGTCTCATGGCTTCTGTGATTCTCATGATACTCCTGGCAAGACTCCACATAAGACAGATGCAGTGTTATCTGAAATTTCTTTGGTCCCAGCACCAACATCCCTTGTCTTTACAGATCCCAATGTTGGAATTTGTTAGAAGGGAAATCATTTTGTGGAAACAGATATCCCTAAATCCAGGTCCCTCCTTCTCTCTTCCTGTTTCAAAGCATTCAGTGACTGATGCCTCAGATTTTGCTTGTAGAGCAGTTTCAGGAGAGATAAGTGTAAGGTGTGGGGGACACCAAGGACAGACACAAACACATAAATATAAAAGAGATGATTGCCATAATCAAGGCACTCAACTCTAGGAATCATTTTTGTTCCCTGGGACCTCTTTTTGTTGTTGTGGACAATACCACAGTCATGTGGTACATCAGCAAAGAAGGGGGAACCAGGTTGTATCCCTCTGCATACTAGCCAGTTTATCTTTTGATACAGCTTCACATCACAGTCTCACTCTACAGGTGTCCTACATTCCATCAGAGCAAAACTGTGGCAGACAGTTTGAGCAGGACAAGTGCAAACCCTCACGAATGGAGACTAGATCAGGGGTCTTCCGAGATTTGATCCATCTGTGAGGAGTTCTCAAGCAGACCTGTTAGCCTCCTGTCTGATCAGTCAGTTGGAAAGATTCTGCTTCAGTACTCTATGCAAAAGGGCCTAGAAGAAGGGTGCATTTTCCTTCTCCTTGGAAAGGTATGTTCCTGTATGCTTTTCCACCCTTTCCACTAATATTCAGGGCACTTCTTAAGATTCAGAAGGAATCCTCCAAGATCATTGTGGTGACTCCCTTCTGGCCAAGGCAACTGTGGTTCTCCTTATTTTGGAAATGGCCCTGGGCAGTTGCCACAAGCTTCCTCATAGACTGGATCTAATTGCACAAGAATAGGGGTGTTTGATACACCCTGACACCAGTCAACATCAGATGAATGCCTGGATGATAGGGTTTTAATTCCCTTTAGACACCTGCTTGCTGAGGATGTGCCGAATGTACTAACCGAGTTAAGAAAGCCTGCTACTAGAAAATCATATATTAGTAAATGGAAAAGGTTTTCTAGTTGGTGCCAGTAACCTAAGCAGCACCTATTTAAGGTTAGTTGTTTTATAATTGTACAATATTTGTGTGCGTTCCTGTCCCATAGCTTTCCTTACTCCTCTGTCAAGGTTAATTTATTGGCCATTTCAGCAGGTTGCTGCAGCAGTGACCAGTATGATGAACATAGTACAGTTGTGTAAGTAACTTACCATTATTGTAGATGTTCCAATGGTCGCTGCTGCAGTACTGCTCCCTTCCTCCATCCACCTTGTTTTTTGTGTATTTATGGTAGTTTTTTTTTTGATTATTTTGTTTTTCCTTTTAGGGCTCAGACTCCCTCTGTCTGTTGGCAGGAAAACTCTGAAGGTCTTGGCACTCAAACTTGTCTTTTAGTCAGCTCAACTCAAGTTGCCAGACAGTTTGGGCACGTGGAAGGTGTCCTGAAGGTTTGGAAGCTGGCTGGCTGTTGTATCCTTTGCAGGATATAACCCATATAGCTAAGGCTACTGCAGCAGTGATCATTCAAGCATCTACTTTTATGATAAGTGTACTCTGTGTTCCTCTGCTGTTCAGTTGTAGAAAACCCATAATTTGGTGGATCTCAGCTAATCAGTTGGTGCCACTCTACAGCTCTTTCCCATTTCATCAACATGGTCTCAATGAAAGGCCTGCTTGCTGCACTGAACTGTTATACCTTGACCATTACATTAATCTTTCCCCAATTACGCAACAGCTCTTGTATAGTAAAACTAAAATACAAACTCTTATCAAATACCATATCAAAATTTCATCACATGACTAAAAACAGCCAGTAAATTTAATGCTTCAATTTTATTGATTTCAAACACATTTATAATTAATAGTTATATTTAAATTTGGTACAACATATGCAGTAAGTAAAATCTGGTGTTCATAAGATCATATTTTTGTGTTGATTCAGCTGTTCATAAGATTGTATATATTATCTGATACATCTTTCAGCCCTCTACCCAATCACACACACACACACACACACACACACACACACACACACACACACACACACACACACACACACACACAGCATATATATATATATATATATATATATATATATATATATATATATATATATATATATATATATATATATATATATATATATATATACATACACCCACATACATATTTTATATATAGACATATGTATTTGTGTTTGCGTGTGTGTATATATATATATATATATATATATATATATATATATATATATATATGTATATGTATATATATATATATATATATATATATATATATATATATGTATATGTATATATATATATATATATATATATATATATATATATATAATATATGTGTGTGTGTGTGTGTAATATATGTACACACACTAAATTGCTGAAATGCTTAAACATCAAAAGACAAATAATTGATGGTGGTAGCATTTCAAAAAACACATGTACTGAAAACCCAAAATGCAAAAAGACCATTCAAAAAGGGTAAACAAATTCCTTTTCCAATCTAAGATTGGAAGCAGTGTTATAAAAAGGATATTTTCTAAGGTAAGGTATAGTGTTGTTTTTTTTTTTTTGAAGTAAGGTACAGGGTTAGGGTTCTCATATATTAGTAAAGTGGGCCCACTTAAGTATTGTGTGCTAACCCTAAATTTTTTTCCATTAACACAACTACTGCTACTACATAAGACAACATGGACACCTAGTACATATAAATACAAATGTGTAGTACTAAATCTTTCCCCTTCCCTAGTCTAACTCTAACCCAGAAAGACTTTCATGTATAGACCGTTTCAACCCCTAATGCTGAAGCTTTCAGTAAATCCCAAAGTTTCAGCATTAGCGTAACAAACCCACTTACCTTTTATAACACATTTTTTTTCTCTATTCAACTTTGACTCTTGGAAAATGTAACAGTCAGTATTTTATTTAATCCCAGTAAACAAAGATAAATAAACTCTTTTCCACTGGAGGCCCAGGGAGAAAAGCTGCACATTTAATACCTATTTTGACATATAAATAGAGTACAGTTACATGATATCAGAAGGAATACAAAGAATGTACAACAGATTTTCCAGTCATGAAAAATGTTCAGATTGATGTTCAGTGAACTGTGTGGGTGTTCAGTGAACTGTGTGGGGTCCATACACACACATATAGCTTTGTATGTACATCTGCATTATATATGCAAAGATTATATAAATGGATGTAATGTACCTGCTCACACCTTTTATAAAAAGCCAACCCCATTCTACACAGCAAGTTAAATGAAAAAAAAACTTTGGTTTGCTAACCCAGTCTTCTTCGTTGGCTAAATCTTGTTGATAAATAACTGAAGGTCGAGTCATCAAATTTCAAACATTATGCATGCACCAGAGTAAAATAACAGACTGTAGCCGAAGTTACATACAAATTATAGCAATTTAAGCTATAATAACAATTTCTTACAAATTAGCAGTCTAATTCTATAATTCATAGTATTAGCCATAGTCTCCTAGACAATAACAGTCATCAGCCATCTTGGATTCTTGCTAATGTATTGTTTCATTTCTAAAAAAAATTCTCCTTAAGAATTCTCAACACATTTTTGACAGTAAATAACACTGATCATCATCAGGCAACAGCTAAACTCGACATCAACTGGATCACTGTCTGGTATGATAAAGTCAGCTCATTATCACCAGCTGTGTGTCTTAAGTTTCTTTAAATGATACTCCCTTATGGTGTTAAAAATCAGGATCTCAGGAATAGTTTGCCTAGAAAAATCATTTTGAGATAAAACTTTATCATCTCTCATGTAGATTTTGTCTAGTTTTCATAGTTGGGTGAATACGTGTTCTTTTACCATCCAGTTTTCAAAATGAACCGTAATGATTGAAGGCCACCCCACTACCATATAAGGTAACAATTATGGAAGCTGACAAGCTTTCACAGTATGAATAGTTTTGGCTAGGAAAGCAGTCCAAATCCCATTGTTTTTTCCATCATAAACTCTACATAGAGTTCATTGGATGCATCCTCCCTGGAACTCCCAAAGGTTGC
Organism: Protopterus annectens; assembly: GCF_019279795.1. Classification (NCBI taxonomy): domain Eukaryota; kingdom Metazoa; phylum Chordata; order Ceratodontiformes; family Protopteridae; genus Protopterus; species Protopterus annectens. The sequence goes on from NC_056745.1 coordinate 1,194,214,765, forward strand.
AGTTCTTTTTCCAAGCCTTGTCTTCCAACTCAGCCAGCCTATGGTGTGCCATGGCTATTTTAACACGAAACTGCATAAATTGCTGTCTCAACACATCACTGTATGGGCAAGATGTCTTTAGCTTTACAAACCCTCTTGGTATCATTGTCATCTTTTTTGCTATCAAATCTTCTCAAGAATCCAGCCGGTTTAGCCATAATCTTTTGTCATCAACTATGCCCTACAAATGCTCTTGATTTGCAGCAAGGATCGTCATATGTGAATTAGCACCATCTTTGTTATCCTCTCTTATTTGCATAGCCATGCATTTTCTAGTTTATCAGCTGTTATGGTACTGTACCAAGGTTTCACTTCTGTTCTTTTCAAATAAGTGACATACACTGAGCAGACTACCTTTCTATTACTTTATACAAACATTTGCAAAACAAAATGTTATATTTTCTGTACTTCTAGGTGTCAGAAGAAAAATTCAAACGAGTCACATCTGTCTCAGGTGATGAAAAACTTCTTTATTAGCAGCTAACCAGATTACACATCATGTTGGCCAAGATGATCTCCTCCTCTGGTCAACTTGTTTACTGACATCAACTTTTATACTGCAAGCAAAACAACTTTTTGTTACATTTCTGACCATTGACAGTTGGCTATGGAAAAACACCTGTGGTAAACATGTTTACTACAAATCACTTCAAACCAACAGTTGGTATAGAATGTTCAAGAAGCACAGAATGTTCACTTCAACAATGGTAGCTCAAATTTTCCAGGACACACAGCCTGCTTCAGTAAATTAACTCTTACTCAGCCGTGCGTCCTTATCCCAGGCTTCACTAAGCTATAACCAAGTCTCTTTATTCTGAAAAGCAGAAAACCAATATTATTCAGGTTTATAAGCAATGCTGCATTTTGCTCACAGATGAGGCCCATCTTTGATAGGCATATCCCAACAAATAACATGTTCACTTTGCAAGAAGAGGAAAAAGACAAATAACAGTATGTTTTTAAAACTTTTCTCTTAACATTTCTCCCCTCAAAACACTTTTTATTTGTCTTTTTATTTCAGCAATATATGGTAAAAACTAAGTTTTTCTTTGCATACATTACTTCATTGGCAAGACAAACTTTTAAACTTCAAAAACATTTGCAAAAGTCACATTTCAATGTATTCACTTTCACCAGTCTGTTGCAATTGCTGGTACATCGTCTTTGTAACAGCAGTATCAACCAGTCTTTGTAGAAGACCTCTGATACAGGGTATACAACAGCAACCACATACCACCACGATAGCCACAGCGACTCCAATGGACACCAGGAAACTGCTGATGAGATGACTCCATTTTCCAAACCATGCTTGTAGAAAGTCTGTAAAGGGATTACTTACCCCAGAGTTCTCTGCCAATTCTTCGGATAACATTTCCAAACCTTTCAAAGCTCGAGTGATACTTCCGTCAGGCGCAGTGTTGTTTGGTATATACGTACAGCAGAAAGTCCCAAACATCTTGCAAACTCCTCCTTCTTTGGCCAGGAGTATATCCAATGCATTTCGATTCTGCCATGCCACCTGCGAAGTGGCCTCTAGTTGTTCAGCAATTCCTTTCAGTGCATCTTTGGTATAGTTCACAAAACGCTGCTGGTTATAGTAAATGTAGTTGATCCAGTCCACATTCTTATTAGGTTGAATCCAGACAAAGATGGATGTAAAACCAGCTGCTATTTGGTTTATTGCTTTGTATTCATCAGGTACGCCAATGCTATCGATGTAGACACCATTATCGAAGGATTGCTTCGGTGCCTCTCTTTTTCTCCTACTCAACCACTTCGGCTTTATTTCAGGTTCTCTTACGAAATTGCTTGCTGGAACTGGGAAAATGAGTTGGAGGGTCCCCAAAGGATCAGTTCCAATTGGAAGAGACACTCTGATTCCATAAACTCCTGAATCACTTTCTTGTGGTGACACAATGGTTATAGTAATTACTTCGGTACCTTGGAAATGCGTAATTATTATTCTTTGTTGCCTGCTTTTATCTTTCTCTGGTATCACTGCACCACTTGTTTCCCATCCATTCACATCTGTTGACCACCAAACATTTGACCAGGACGTACAGTCTCTATTGCACAAATATTTTGCACGAGTCAAGAAGTCATCATTGTTCCATTTAGAACAGTCCAAAATTCCTTCACCAAGTTTCACCTTAAACACAGTAGTAACACCTGTTTGCACTTGCAGCACCACCATTCCTTTTTCTCTTGCAACTGTTCCTTCTCGCATGGACATATTTACTTTCGCCACCAAAATCATCATCATGTAACAGTTCAAGTGCCAGTTGAACATGGCCATCCTCCCTAAGGACTACCTCGTGCCGTTGGATTCTTCACTGGGTTTGAGACAAACTAACCCCTATTGGGCTAATCCCCCTTTGTAGCCAGACTTTGCGCTCAGAGGTCCGGTGGAGTTTGACCAATATCAATGGCAGAAGGAAAAGTCTTGAGTTTTTTACAGTGGGTGATATGAATCCACAAAGTCATCTCAGCGATCTTTACAGCCGTAGGTGTCGAGATAAGCACTTGGTATGGGCCTTCCCACCTGGGGGATGACCAATTCTTTCTCTTCACAATTTGGATCCACACCCAGTCCCCGGGTGCCATGCTTAACAAGGTTTCATTTATGGAATCTGCAAAGGAGTCATTGGTTACAAGAGACTTGACATTTAGCAGCTTCTTCATATAATCTGCTAGATCCTCACCCCCCCCTCACGTTCCGCTGGCAACAATTCTTGCCACTGCGGGACATAATATAGTCTCCCAAACAAAAGTTCAAATGGTGTAAGTCCTTTGTAGGAGGGTGAGATTCGCATATACAGGAGTGCCAAAGGAAGGCACGCAGTCCATGATCTATGTGTTTCTGCCATCAGTTTGCAGAGTTTACTCTTCAGGACACCATTGTGTCTCTCCACCAGTCCAGCTGACTGTGGATGGTAAGCACAATGGTACTTGAGATCAATTTGAAACACTTGACCCAACTTCTGAACAATCTGGTTAACAAAATGAGACCCATTATCACTGTAAAGGCGTCTTGGTAAACCAAATTGGGGAATTATTTCTGTAGTCAAAAGCTTTGCTACTATTTGTGCATTCGGATGCTTTACTTGAAAAGCTTCTACCCATTTAGAAAAAGCATCAATAATGACTAAACAGAACCTTTTTCCCTCTGAGGGTGTCAATTCAATAAAGTCCATACAGAGTGTGTGGAATGGATATGGAGGGGTAGGGAATGCCTGCTGAGACTTTTTAACTCCCCCCTGAGCATGATACTTTGCACACAATAAACAAGATAAACAGAATTGCTTTGCATAAGTTGAAAACCCCTTACACCAAAACACCTTAGACACTATTTGAATAATCGTCTGTACTCCTACATGGGCAGGTCCATGGCTAACCAATGCCGCATACCTAAAAAGGTTTGAGGGTAATACCATTTTGCCATCTGATGCCCTATACAACCCATCCTGTTGAGTGATACCATATTTTACCCAACGACAATTTTCCTTCTGTGTTGTCAATGTTTGCATCACTTTTAGTGTCTCTAAGTCTAAGAGGTGTCCGGGCTCTAAATCATTGTCATGTAAAAGCAAATCATTTTCTTGAGCTACCTTTTTTACAGCCATATCAGCAAGGGCATTTCCCCTGGAGACAGGATGTTTTCTGTTGGTATGTGCGGAACATTTACATATCGCTATCTGAAGTGGTAGTTGCACTGCATCTAACAACTGTAAAATTAATTCTCTGTGATTTATTGGTTTGCCTGTCGCAGCAACCATTCCTCTATTCTTCCATTGTTGAGCGAAAACATGTACAGTGGAGAAAGCATATTGACTATCTGTATAAATTGTCACTTTCTTACCCTCCCCTAAGGTACAAGCTCGAGTCAAAGCCACCAACTCAACTGCTTGTGCAGAATAAATGTTTGACAATCTTTTTGCCTCCAAAACTTCAGTTTCTGTGGTGACAGCATACCCTACTAGTGTTTTTCCTACAGTGTCTTTCTTTGCTGATCCGTCTACAAACAAAACGAGATCAGAATCTACCAACGGAATATCCATTAAATCTGGTCGGGGAAGCACTTTGTCATGAATGCTCTCTAAACAAACGTGTGGAGTACCTTCTTCTGGAGTCGGCAAAAGTGTCGCCGGATTAAGAGTAGTACATCTTTCTATGGTCATATGAGGCTGTGTCAGCAGCACTGTCATACATGACAAATGCCGACTAGGAGATAAAAAGGTTATCTTATCTTGTAAAAGTATAGTAGCAACTGAATGTGGAACCCGCAATTGTAATGGGTGAAACAAAACTAATGATGCTGAGGCTTGTACTGCCATGGTGGCTGCCACTACAGCTTGAACACAATGCGGCAATGCTCTTGCAACAGGATCTAATCTGGAGGAGTAGAAAGCTATAGGTCTCTGTTTATCCCCATGTACTTGTCCCAGAACCGAAGTCACATATCCTCCCTTACAATCAACCATTTGTACAAACGGCTTAGAATAGTTCTGAAAACCCAAAAAAGAGGATCCTGCTATCAATTGATTAATTCTATTAAATGCCTGTATTGCCTTATTTGACCACTGTATATTATTCTTAGCTGCCATGGGAGTGTCATAGATCAGTGCGGTCAATGACCCTACTTCCTCAGCATAATTAGGGATCCAACTTCTACAAAAATTAGTCACACCTAAAAAGGACATCATCTCCCGCTTAGTTGTGGGCATAGGTGCCTCAAGAATTGCTTGTTTTCTTTTGTTCTCCAATTGTCTACCTGCCTGCGAAACTAAATAACCCAAGTACTTTACTTGTGCTTTCCACAATTGTAACTTTTCTTTATTTACCTTCTGTCCTTGCTCAGCTAAAAAACTAAGAAGGGCAAGGGTATCCCTTCTACAACGTTCCTGCGTGGGTGAGGCCAACAAAATATCTACATACAACAGAACCTGGCTTCCCCTCTGGGGGAACAAACTGAGCTAAATTTGCAGCCATTTCTTGTGCGAATATTGTCGGACTCTCACAATAACCCTGTGGCAATCTGGTGTAGATGTATCTTGTACCTTGATAAGTGAATGCAAATCAAAATCTACTCTCCTTATGTAGTGGTATGGAGAAAAAAGCATTGCTTATATCTATGACAGGAAAATATCTGTTCTGAGGTAGTAAATCATTAAGTAATGTATAGGGGTCAGGGACCACCGGTGCTCTTGGGATCACAGCTGAATTAACTGCTTGTAAATCCTGAACCAACCTCCATGACCCATCCGGTTTCTTCACAGGAAACAACGGAGTATTGCAGGGTGAATCTGGGCATTCAACAAGTATTCCTACCTGTTTTAGCTGCTCAATAACTGGCTTAATTCCTTCCTCTGCTTGTTTACTTAGAGGGTATTGGTGCTTACGAGGTCTAAAACCTGACTTTGACCATAAATCTACAGGTAAGGTACTTGACGCACTATCTTCCTCTTGAGTTAGGAGGATTTGTCATGCCATTTCTGTTTTGTCATCCCTGAGGTGCACGCTTGGTTGTGCCCAAGTCACCCAATTTAATCTTTGTACCTGGATCTGTTGATCTTTCAACTGACTTTCGGACATTGTGTCCCAATTCGTTACCTTTTTCGCCAAATCTACCCAATGTGTCCCCACCGCTTTAGTAATTGAAATATGTGGGCTATAACCTGAGCGATATAAAGAACTCATTTCCTTGGTCAAAGTACAGGTCACTACTGTATTACCTTGTATCCCAAAACATATCATTCAAAATTATCCTTGCACGTTTGTGCTTAAAGAATTCTTTTTCAAATTCTTTATCCGGACCAGGGGCCTTTCTATAGAACATTGTACAATGTAAGTGCGCCGCAACCTGCGGTGACCCGCTCCTAGATTTACTTAAAGCTAGGTTGATCAAATCTGTATCAACCCTCCCCGGGCCGTTTGAAGTCAAGTCCTGGCTATATCAGTAAAACAAGTCTTGTACTCCCTGTACCACCAAGCCATCCGCTAACCTTTTCGCCTCAATGCCTTTAGGTGTGGGAATTGCTGCTATTCCAAACAAATGCATCAAATCTCTTCCCAGCAAATTAACTGGACAAACTTTCGATATAATTACCCTACACCTAACAGTTTGGTTTGTTTGTGGATCTGTGAACAATAGACGATGAGACAGTGGTTCCTTATAGATTTTCCCGTTTGCCGCTTTCACAAGGACAAACTCATCTGTTTCACAGTTCAGAGGCAGAACTGCTGGACCCAAAAGTGTACGCGATGCACCTGAATCACATAAAAACTCCACTTTTTCTCCCTCAACCAAAAACTCTATCATGGGTTTTTGATCTAGATGCATAGCAATACCCAAATTTGCCAGGTTTATGACTTCAGTCACAATCCCGCACTTCCTTATGAGTGTTCTGACATTCATCGCAGAGAGTGTCTGCCTCATCATCATCTCAATAATGAATTTGGCGCCTTCCTTTACTATCATATAGTCATGCGGAGCCCTTGTTCGTAAGCTGTGGGGGATGTAGCCACTCTTCACAGTCGGCAGCAGCCACTCTTCACAGTCGGCAGCGAAGTGCCCACGTCTACCGCATTTAAAACATTCTCCACGTTTTAACCTTCCCTCATATTCCTCTGAATGTCCACCCAGTTCATTTAACTTGTCCCATTTCGGGCCCCCACATTTTTTTACGCCACCACGGCGCCCTTGCCCCCTTTGGTCCTGTACCAAGAATATACCACCATCATCCCCTACTGCTAACACTTGTACTTTCTTTTTCTTTTTTAAATTAAAATGTCGCTCAGCATGCCGTGCATATTCAAACAAAGGTTGCAGTCTACATGTTCTATGATCTACCATATGCTTAGTTATAAAACTACTTATTGGAGCCTTACAACCTTTAAGAAAAGCATTTTTCAATTGCTGTTCATACGGACTATCATTGGTCTGATCCTGCAGAATCATCATTCCACAATGGTTATTGAACACTTCTGTCAATCTTACAATATAGTGATCTACAGATTCATCATCATTTTGAATGCACTGATTTATTATTGTCCAATCTGCTCTTGGACGCCACTTATCAGAAATTCTCTTTAACAGATCAGTGACGCGCGTGTCTAACACCCCAGAATTATGCTTTAATGTAGTGCCGTCATCTGCCTTACATGTCCAAGTACCACAAACTAAGTGCCAATCTGGACCCAGGATTTGTCGCACTACTTGTTCTACTTCTAAACCATTTTGATGATAACTTAAATGCATACCAACTATGTCCTCAGAAAACTTTTGGAAGTTAACCTTGGGATGAGGAATAGCATCTGTAGCTCATTTTATATCCTCTCTAGCCCAGGGACGATAAACTAAAATAGTTGGCTCTTGTCCAACATCCCCTGCTTGTGGGTTTGCAACTTGTATTAAGGGAAGAGCTTCTGAGTAGTCAGAAAGTTCAATGGCCCAATGTCCTTGCCCTGCTGGTCCTGACCTTAACTGCATAGGTTGGTCTACCTGTTGCAAAGCAACCTTGGGTACTACGGGAATTTGCGGGTAAATTGGAGGGGTCACAACATTTCCTTGAGCAGCCAATAACTCACCCTGCTGTACAGATCCCACATCTTCAGACTGATATTGAGGAGGCTCCGCCGGTACGGCAGTAGCAATTTCCCCATACTGTGGGACAGTTGCCTGCCTTTGTACCGCACAAACTGTATGCTCATCCTCCTTATCTAAAAATAAAGCTACTTTTCCACTTGGCACCAGTGATCCCTTTTGATTTATTTTTTCTTTTTCCTGGCACTGTTTTTCTTTTATAGCTTGTTTATTTGGCTCTTCTAACCATTTCTGTGCTTGGGGAAATCCCAATTGTCTTTGCTTTTTAGTTCTAGTTCCTGCATCTCTTTTCAAATCTCTAACCAATTTTGCACAGGCATTCTTATTCAGTGTACCATCAAAATCATATTTCAACTTCCACTTTTTCAAAAATTTAACATTATTTTTGTTTAAACCTTTCATATACTTAGCATCAACATTTAAACAAACATCACTCTCACACTTGCAGCAACTCAAACCCATGTTTCCCCTAGATTTCTTACTTTAGGACTGTATCAAAGTTACTTTACAGGGCTTATTATAAAATGGGGCTATCTTAACGGGTGATCCTAACAAAATAATCTTAACAAGTAATCCTACCCACCCTTAACTAAAAATAAAACCCTTGTCGACAAGGTTAAATTAAATTAAAAGAAAATTTAGTTTTCATCCTACCTGAACCAGATGAGACTCCGTTTTCCCCTTTTCGTTCATAAACCGTCCCTCAGATAGGGATCAGAGAGCGTCCGGCCTCCTCTCAACGACAAATCAGTCGGAGGGCTTTCAGTCGAGGGAATTTTAAGATGAGAAACTGTCACCTGCACAGGTTTTTCGGTCTCTCTGTCGGTCTGATCCGTATCTTCGTAGAGGTTTCCGGTCCGAAGGACCAAAATGTCAGAAGAAAAATTCAAACGAGTCACATCTGTCTCAGGTGATGAAAAACTTCTTTATTAGCAGCTAACCAGATTACACATCATGTTGGCCAAGATGATCTCCTCCTCTGGTCAACTTGTTTACTGACATCAACTTTTATACTGCAAGCAAAACAACTTTTTGTTACATTTCTGACCATTGACAGTTGGCTATGGAAAAACACCTGTGGTAAACATGTTTACTACAAATCACTTCAAACCAACAGTTAGTATAGAATGTTCAAGAAGCACAGAATGTTCAGTTCAATAATGGTAGCTCAAATTTTCCAGGACACACAGCCTGCTTCAGTAAATTAACTCTTACTCGGCCGTGCGTCCTTATCCCAGGCTTCACTAAGCTATAACCAAGTCTCTTTATTCTGGAAAGCAGAAAACAGATATTATTCAGGTTTATAAGCAATGCTGCATTTTGTTCACAGATGAGGCCCATCTTTGATAGGCATATCCCAACAAATAACATGTTCACTTTGCAAGAAGAGGAAAAAGACAAATAACAGTATGTTTTTAAAACTTTTCTCTTAACACTAGGCTGTCATTATTGGCAGGTGGATGAGACATTATCCTTCTTGAAGGACTACAAGAGCTCCTTATATATGTCAGAAAATGTTGTGTCATTATTTTAGTAGTGCATTGATGGTTTTGGCCAGGATGTTATTTTGTAGTTTAGTTATGGGTTTGGTAGTTCAATCTTGTATAGTTCAAATATTTAGACATTGGCCCCTTTTTCTTTTATTGCCATTTTCCAGTTTACATGTTTAATTGCAATTTTAGTTTATTTTTTTGGGATTTGACTTGTTTTTGCCCTTCTTGAAGCAGGATACACCCTGAGTGTAGGAATTGGCAAGGTTACTATGGTCCATGACTTGCAAACTTTGCTGCCTTGTAAACCCTGAATTCATGAATCTGTGAATGCTTTCTTGGGTAGTTCAGTTTACTAAGCACTTGTGTCATTCATTGTCATCTTAATACCAAAATCTTGATTTCATATTTTTGTACTGTTATCATAGAATGATGTGATTTGGCACATCTGACCATCCTGATGTAATGGCATTGTGCAGTAACTCATATTCATTTTGTATGCAAGTTTTTAAAAAATTAGTATAGCTTCTCTGCAGATGTTGGTATTTAAATAAATGACCTGCACATTTCTAGGTCTTTTAAACAAGTCTTGTACTCCTGAACATATACTTTGCTTAGTGCATAAGCTGTATGCTAAAGCTTGTCAGACTTGTATTGAGCTTGCAGGTTATATTTTTGTAATGATCTGCACGTAAAAATCTACTGCCAATCATTAGCGGACCGGAGGTCTGCTGTGGCTACCCCTAACCGGGAAAAGCTGAAAGACGCAACAACAACAGAACATCTCTGTTGTTGTACGGGTGCGTTTTTTTAGTGATTTATTTTAAAATATGCTGTATGTATAGTGGCATACAGTTTGATGCCACTGTAATCCTTTTACCATAGATGTTATGCAGTTTCTGAGGACCAAAAACTATGACTTGTGTATTCTTGTGAATTTGAGTGTATGGTGAGAATGTGTCAAGATTGTTGAATCAAATGCTATTGTTCCAATCCTGCAACAAGACTGCACCAGTACCCTTTGGGCTTGCATGCAGCTGCAGTGTAATAGGCTGTGTTCCATCATAAAATTTGAATGCAGGTGACGTAGCAACCCAGATGCTTTAACTTGTCAAAATTATTTTCCTCCTTTCTTGACTGAAATCATTTCACATCACTGTCTAGAAAATTCCTGAGGAGCACTGCTTTTAATAAACTTAAAAACTATACTGTCCCTCAAAAGCTCACAAGGGGTGAGTTGCCATGAGGCTTTTGCAAATATATGAATGCTTTCACTTTATTAGAATCAGGTTTGAACCTTTCCAGTACCAAAATATGCTCTGTATTACCTGAGTGACATTACATGGGTTTGGTATTTTGCTTCTGTTCAGCTGTAAGCCTTTCTGTTTCAGCCTGCTGCACAGGTTAGCCAGAAGTTGATGATTTTTTCCTGCATTGTGTCTCCCCCAGAATAAAATACCATTATTGATGTTTACTACTCTGTCTAGCCCTTCAGCTATATCAGCCACATCTCCTTTGTTCTGAATGCAATCCTTTTATGAACCAGGTAAAATGCTTTTCTGACCACAGGCACTACATGATAGTCGAATGTGAGATTCTTGTCAACCTGAGTACCCAGGTCTCTCACCACAGGTAGTGTGCTTAGGGGGTTGCCGTTGATGTGGTAATCAGTATGGGCCGTGTTTATTGCTGAATGGTATGAAGATATATTTATTTTTTTGCTTTTAACTTAAGGCCATGACTCTGGCACCAGTCATTTATTGCTGTGAGACCCTCTTGCAGTATGTTAACATTATTAGGGGAGTCAATGACAGCACCCAACTTACAGTAATCCGCCAACTTGGTATGCCTTTTGTCTTTGCCTGGACCTCTGAGATGTAGATGCCAAACAGTAGGGGACCCAGGACAGATCCCTGGAGAACACCATGATTGACAGGTCTGCTGTCAGAGGTGGAGGCCCTATTTTGACGTTGTGGGTCCTGTCAGTAAGCCAGTTGGCCACCCACCTGATGAGATAGGGATTTATGCCAAATTGTGTTAGCTTTTTGATGATGCCTGAGTGGGGGACTGTGTCAAAGGCCTTGGCCAAGTCATGGTAAGATGTATTTACTGACTTTCCCTCATCAAGGGCCTTGGTGACAGTCTCAAAGATGTCAACCAGGTTTAATATGCAAGATCTACCCTTGACAAATCTGAACTGGGTGGGGTCAAGTGCTTGGCGATTGCTTATGTCTTTGTTTATGAAATCCATAATAATACGCTCCATGGCTTTACGGATCAGACTTGTCAAGTTAATGGGGCGATAGTTTCCAGGGTCGGTAGTGGCGCCACCTTTGCGCAAGGGGATGAAAATGGCAGTTCTCCACTCTGTTGGAATGAAGCCTGTACTTAGGCTGTGGTTGAATAGGGTGCTCAATGGCAAAGCTAGTTCTTGCTGGAGATTGTGCAGAATACAGCCTGCGATATGATCAGGTCCCATGGAAGCTGTGTTCTTTGCCTTGGATAGGGCCTTTAACACTTGATTTATGGAGCTGTGATGTGTGCGACAAGTATCAGGGATATTGATTGGGCCTTTGGGGGGGGATGGATGGTGAAATTTGCACTGAACCTATCTGCTAGCAGGTTGGCTAAGTCAACAGGATTAATGTAAGTGGTACCGTTAGTACTAATTCAGAACAAACCTGGGCTTTGCCATGGGGGTTCCTGATGTAACTGAAGAAGGCTTTCTGGTTTTCCTTTGTTTCAGTGGCTAGTTTCAAGTCAGAATTGGCTTTGGAGGTTTTCACTAGTGATCTAATTTGCTTGTTGAGGCTGAGGAGGGAGTTTTTCCAATTTGGAATCTGTTCCTTTTTACCCTTGGACAGCAGTTTCTTCCTTTTGTCATAAAGCCTGTTGATAGAGGATGTCCACCATACAGGTTTGTGTTTCCTTGATGAGCAGGTTTTAGTTCTGTTGGGTATGGCTGGCTGAGTCAATGTAGTTGTACAGGTGCTTGCATACTGCATTGGCGTACTGCTCAGCATAATTGTCTGCATCCTCTGAGGAGGCGGTGGTAGTAGTCTGCTGATCAGTATTGAAACTGGGTAGCAGATGACATCGGTTATTAATCTGAGGTAGTCATTTGGCAGTTTGTTGGCAGCAAGGGTTGTGGTTTTCAGTTGACTTAGCAATTTCTTTATTGTACTTGTTTGAACAGGTTTAAGAGAGAGTGAGGTAGGTGAATTGGTAATAGTAGGGAAGGTGATTTGTTCCAGGCTATTTTTGTTTTTTTATGAGTGAAAGGATAGAGTTTATGAAAAAGGAGTTAAAGTGGGATGCTACGCTTTCTTCTGTGTTTTGGATATTCGGAGATGGGGTGGGGCTGTAGCTGGGATGGATAAGCTGATTGATGGAAGCCCAGCATTTTTGTGGGTTGTTTTTATGCTTGGATTGAATGTTTGTATAGTACAGTTTTTTATCAGCTCTGATTTGCTTTTTGCAGACATGTCTTAAGTGGCAGTAGTTGTCTAGGTATGGTTTTGATTTGTTGGTTATATGTTGATACCAGAGTTTATTTCTTTGTTTTATTAACTGTTTGTCCATGGGTCTCTAAAGAAACCAGTTAGTTTTTGTTCTTATGTATCTTACGGGGGGGGGGGGGGGCAGTGTGTTCAGAAGATCAAGAAAGATGTTACTGAAATAATCGACTGCTGCATCTAGTGAGAGATGTTTTAATGGGGACTATTTACAGCTTAGTACTATTTGTTTAAAGGTGTCTATGGAGAAATTTTTTTTGTATTATGTATTTGTTTATACAATTTTGGTTTTGTGGGTGAGCTGCGGTGTCTTAGAAAGAAGGTTAGTAGGTGGTTGCTTAGGCTGTCAGGTAGATAGCCTGAAAGGTGGGTTCGAGAGAGTTTGTTAGTCAGGGTCCAGTTGAGAATAAATCGTTTGTTGCTGGTTTTGTCAATTCTAGTTAGTGAATGTATCAATTGGGTGAAACTAAGTAGGTTGATATGATTTAAGGGGTTATCTGACAAGTAGGTTTGCCAATCGGTATTGAAATCGTCAGCTAGTATAGTTTCTTGGCTAAATGTGGCTGAGGCCCATGAGAGAAGGTTTTCTATTGTGGAGGGGTTATTTGGTGGTATGTATACAGCTAGTAAAATGATATGTTTGCTGTTATTGATTTTTAGACGCGATACTAAGATTTCTGTGCAAGTTTTTCATAATTAAGCGTGTCTTTATATAGAATTGCTACTCCTCCACATCGTTTTGTTGTCCTTTCTTGTTAGAATATTGTAGCCAGGGGAAATTATTTCATTATTGTTTATGTGGGGTTTAAGCCAGGTTTCAGTTAGTATGGTAATGTCAGGAGTGTATAGTGACAGGGTGGCGTGGAGTTCATGTATTTTGTTGGAGACTTCTGAGGTTTATATTTTGAGGAGGATGTCAGAGCTGTTTTTCAATATGTTGGATAGTAGAGGTGAGGTTTGATTTATTGTTGATTTGGGGGAATTGTTTGTGATGGCTGTGTTTTGCTGAGTGAGAGTAGGGCCAAGGTTGGGGTGTACGTCTGCACATAAATGAAGATTAGTTTTTTTACTTGTACTTGAGGGGAAATCTTTGGGGGGTAAAGGTGGTTGTTTTAGTGGTATTAATGATGGGTTACCATGGTGGAGGTGTCTATATGGGAATACTTCAGTATTTGTGGAATTGTAGATGTGGGTTGCTATGTTGAAGTGAGAGAGGTCAGATAGATGGGTTTGTTAAAAGATAGGTAGGGGATTTTAAGTAGATTTACGGGTTTGTTGTTAGGTGGTGTTAGGGAGAGAGTAGTTAGTAGTAATAGGATGAATAGTATGTGTAAGAGAAACATGTTTGAGTGTTGGGATTTAGGAGGGGGTTAGTGGAGTAGAGAGTGGTGGTCTGTGTAGTGAGGTGATGAGAAAAGGATATAGTTGAGGCTTTGAGAAGCTGGGGAAGGAATAGGGGTTGGGGTGATAATATACAATTATGAGGTGGGAGGAGCTGATCAGGTAGTTAATTATTTACATTTTAACATAGAAATCTTTCATCTATCTTCATCTTTAAGGTAAAGAGTAAAAACACAAGCAAGCCAACTGGCAAAGGTGACCCACAAATCGAATATGAAATAGTAAAAAAATAAAATGTGAGTCAACTACCATGGTAGAAGCCAAAAAATAAACAAAATAAAATGTTTATTAAAACAAAAGGCTAGCGCTTTCATGGGGTTGCCACTTCCTCAGACCATACAGAACAAAAATGAACATTTGATTTAATAAAAATTACTAACCAATCATCAATCTATATCAGTTAAGGCAATTATGAGCAACCAATCAAAATCACTGCCTCCTAATCAGGGCGGTTTGAAGTGAAACCTGTCAGAAGAAAAAATTCAAGCGAGTCACATCTGCCTCAGGTGATGAAAAACTTCTTTATTTGCAGCTAACCAGATTACAGCAGCATGTTGGCCAAGATGATCTCAATCTGGTCATCTTGTTTACTGACATCAACTTTTATACTTTCCTGTCACTAGCCAAAACAGCTTTTGTTACATTTCTGACAGTTTACAGTTGGCTATGAAAAACATCTAGGATCACAAATTACCTCAGAAAAGAATGCTTTACCTCAAAACCACAGCTTGTGTAGAATGTTTACCTCAAAACCACAGTTAGTACAGAATGTTCAAAAAGGTACAGAATACTTAGTTCAACAGTGGTAGCTGGAATTTTCCATGGCACACAGCCTGCCTCAGTAAATTAACTCTTACTCAGCCGTGCGTCCTTTCACCAAGCTTTCATTCAACTGCAATTAGCTTTCTTTATTCAGAAGTATAGAAAACAGATATTATTCAAGTTCACAAGAAAACTACATCTGTCATAGATAAAGCCCATCTTTAATAAACACGGTTCAATGACCTTTTCTTACCAACACTTCAGCAAATAGCATATTCATTTTGCTAGGTGGGAGAAAGAGACAAATAACAGTATGTTTTAAAACTTTTTCTCTTAACATTTCCCCCCTCAAAACACTTTTATTTGTCTTTTTATTTCAGCAATATATGGTAAAAACTAAGTTTTTCTTTGCATACATTACTTCATTTGCAAGACAAACTTTTAAACTTCAAAACATTTGCAAAAGTCACATTTCAATGTATTCACTTTCAACAGTCTGTTGCAACTGCTGGTACATCATCTTCGTAACAGCAGTATCAACCAGTTTTTGTAGAAGACCTCTGATACAGGGTATACAACAGCAACCACATACCACCACGATAGCCACAGCGACTCCAACGGACACCAGGAAACTGCTGATGAGATGACTCCATTTTCCAAACCACGCTTGTAGAAAGTCTGTAAAGGGATTATTTACCCCAGAGTTCTCTGCCAATTCTTCGGATAACATCTCCAAACCTTTCAAAGCTCGAGTGATGCTCCCATCAGGGGCAGTGTTATTCGGAATTTATGTACAACAGAAAGTCCCAAACATCCTGCAAACTCCTCCTTCTTTGGCCAGGAGCATATCCAACGCAATTCGATTCTGCCATGCCACCTGCGAAGTGGCCTCCAGTTGTTCAGCTATACCTTTTAATGCATCTTTGGTATAGTTCACAAAACGCTGCTGGTTATATTCTTATTGGGTTGAATCCAGACAAAGATGGATGCAAAACCAGCTGCTATTTGCTTTATTGCTTTGTACTTTAAGTTGGAGGGTCCCCAAAGGGTTAGTTCCAATTGGAAGAGACACTCCGATTCCATAAACTCCTGAATCACTTTCTTGTGGTGACACAATGGTTATAGTAATTACTTCGGTACCTTGGAAATGTGCAATTTTTATTCTTTGTTGCCTGCTTTTATCTTTTTCTGGTATCACTGCACCACTTGTTTCCCATCCATTCACATCTGTTGACCACCAAACATTTGACCAGGACGTACAGTCTCTATTGCACAAGTATTTTGCACGAGTCAAGAAATCATTATTGTTCCATTTAGAACAGTCCAAAATTCCTTCACAAAGTTTTACCTTGAACACAGTAGTAACACCTGTTTGCGCTTGCAGCACCACCATTCCTTTTTCTCTCACAACTGTTCCTTCTCGTATGGACATATTTACTTTCGCCACCAAAATCATCATCAAGTAACAGTTCAAGTACCAGTTGAACATGGCCATCCTCCCTAAGGACTACCTCGCGCCATTGGTTTCTTCACTGGGTTTGAGATGAACTAACCCCTATTGGGCTAATCCCCCTTTGTAGCCAGACTTTGCGCTCAGAGGTCTGGTGGAGTTTGACCAGTATCAATGGCAGAAGGAAAAGTCTTAAGTTTTTTATAGTGGGTGATATGAATCCACAAAGTCCTCTCTGTGATCTTTACAGCCGTAGGTGTCGAGATAAGTACTTGATATGGGCCTTCCCACCTGGGGGATGATCAGTTCTTTCTCTTCACAATTCGGATCCACACCCAGTCCCCGGGTGCCACGCTTAACAAGGTTTCACTTCTGGAATCTGCAACGGAGTCATTGGTTACAAGAGTCTTGACATTTAGCAGCTTCTTCATATAATCCGCTAGATCCTCACCCCCCTCACGTTCCGCTGGCAACAATCCTTGCCACTGCGGGACGTAATATGGTCTCCCAAACAAAAGTTCAAATGGTGTAAGTCCTTTGTAGGAGGGTGAGATTCGCATGTACAGGAGTGCCAATGGAAGGCACGCAGTCCATGATCTATGCGTTTCTGCCATCAGTTTGCAAAGCTTACTCTTCAAGACACCGTTGTGTCTCTCCACCAGTCCAGCTGACTGCGGATGGTAAGCACAATGGTACTTGAGATCAATTTGAAACACTTGACCCAACTTCTGCACAATCTGGTTTACAAAATGAGACCCATTATCACTATAAATGCGCCTTGGAAGGCCAAATTGGGGAATTATTTCTGTTGTCAAAAGCTTTGCTACTGTGTGTGCATCAGGATGCTTTACTGGAAAAGCTTCTACCCACTTAGAAAAAACATCAATTATAACTAGACAGAACCTTTTTCCCTCTGAAGGTGTCAACTCAAAGTCCATACAGAGTGTGTGGAATGGATATGGAGGGGTAGGGAATGCCTGCTGAGATTTTTTAACTCCCCCCTGAGCATGATACTTTGCACATAATAAACAAGATAAACAGAATTGCTTTGCATAAGTTGAAAACCCCTTACACCAAAACACCTTAGACACTATTTGAATCATTGTCTGTACTTCTACATGGGCAGGTCCATGGCTAACCAATGCAGCATACCTAAAAAGGTTTGAGGGTAATACCATTTTGCCATCTGATGCCCTATACAACCCATCCTGTTTGAGTAATACCATATTTTAACCAAAAAAAACAAACTCTTCCACTCCTTCACAACTCCAAGTATATAGATATACAAAATGAAGAACACCAGTTGCTGTGCGTTTGAAATTTTAATTCTGGTACCTTCTCCTGGAATACAGTTTACATAGCAAACACCACCCATTTTTAAAGAACATTTTAATTGAATTATTGATGCACCATCCCCTAATTATACAATTAGGCTCCCTTTAATACTATTTCACAACACCTATCTGGCATCTTTCCCTCTATTACATGAATAAATTTATTACAAAAAATATGCTCGTCAAAAGAAATGAAAGAGTGTTAAGTAAAACTCGCTCATCCATTCTGCTTCTGCAAGATAAATTGATCGATGAGAGCTCAGTGTCTGTTTTTAACAAGAACATGGTGGAAATCAAAAATAGAGTATCCAAAATAGAAGCAGAAGTGGTTTCCCATAAAAAAAGAAAATATCTTCGTGACATCAAGGATCATGAATCGGGTAAGCTGTTTTCCTGGCAGTACAGCTTTAAGAGGAAGCGTGGCGCTTCCCGCGACGTCACCAGGGGCCCGAGATCCACTGGGGGTGAGACCTCTGCATCATCGGCGGATGAACTGAGCAGTAGAAAGAGTGTTTCTTTCGAGAGTTTGAACACGGAGCATGATTCCTGTGCGGGAGCGAATGGAGTAGCAAGCGACTCAGATCAGACAGCAGTGCAGCAGAAAGGAAGAGGTCGTCGTTTTCAAACCAAGGGAAGAAGGAGATGACAGCGTAACCAGATTTGATGAGCATGGAAACATTTTTCCGGAGATTGTTCTTGCTAACGAGGGAAGGTTACAGCAGGATTTTATGCTGGACTCTGTGTTGGAAGAGAACATTGACATTGCCAACGGAATGGCTCTCATACAGGACGTTGCAGCAGTTTTTGGTGATAATGTGGACATTTGTGAAGGTGAGAATTACAATATTGTAAATTTCTCGGATTTACATATCTCCGAGAGTGCTAAACAAGTTTTATTTAAAGGCACCAAATTTGTACCTGTTTGTTTTCCTTCTTTAGCTGACCTATCTTTGGAAATTAAGCAGTTTTGCAGAAAATTGTATTTAAAAGATTTTTTTGGGAATCAAGGTTTTTTGTTTCATAATAGAAACAATGATGGAATTAATAATAATGATGTAATTTATGATGGTTTAGAAAATGTAGAACTTTTTGATGATTCCTTATTGAATTTATCTTTACATGAAAATGATTTAGTGGATATCCATGCACAAGATGAAGTGTGTGAAGTTGGGGGGGGGGTTTGCCTTTAGCACTGGTTATGGAAGGCTAGAAGTACCCAATGTACCCTGTAAAAGTGAGTTCATGCCACCTAGAAAAAATTTGGTTATCAATGTCTTTGAGAAAATACTATTAAAAACCTTAGAGGAAGAATATAAGAAGTTTCGTGGAGAAAAGAAAAAATACAATTTAAAGAAGGATGAATGGAAAGCTTTGTGTGATTTAAAGGATGTGAATAACCTTTATGTATTTACTCAAGCTGACAAGGGTGGGAACTGGGTAGTTCTTTCCAGGGACAAATACAATTCCATGGTACTGGATTTATTAATGGATACTAATACCTATTCAGAATTACCTTTAAATCCAATAAAAGAATATAATATATTATTGTTGGAATTATTGGAAAGGGGAGAAAGGCTTGGCTTTTTGTCTTCAGTGGATGTCAGGAAGTTGTATGTCAAAAATCCTAGGATAGCAAAATTTTTCACCATTCCCAAAATACACAAAAACATTAGGAATCCACCAGGACGCCCCATAGTTTCAGGTAAGGGAGGCTATTTACAAAATGTAGGAATATTCCTGGATTCCTTATTGAAAGGTCACTTGGAAAGGGTACAGTCACATGTTAAAAACAGCGATGAGGTGTGCTTGAAGGTTAGCAACATTGCATGGGGTGATGATTTCTACTGGGCTAGTGTGGACGTCAAGTCTTTATACACTAGCATCAATAGGTTCCATGGTCTAAAAGCAGTAGAGAAAATGTTGGGGGATGGACCAAGAACATTTTTTATCATTAGTTTATTGGACTTCTGCCTAACGCATAATTGCTTCGAGTTCGAGGGAAGGCATTTTTTGCAAAGGGAGGGCACAGCAATGGGGGCAGCCTTTGCGCCCTCATATGCTATTTTGTTTATGGCCCATTTTGAAAATTGTTATATTTATCCCTCTGAATTTTATAGAAGCAAGGTAGTTAAATATGTGAGATTTATTGATGACCTCTTATTTTTATGTAGGGGATCACCAGATGAATTTGGTAATTTTGTCTTGGAGATGAAGCAAAATCGTTGGGGTTTGGATTTTACTCACATTATAGGGGGTAGAAGTATCCAATATTTAGATGTGGAATTCTATGTGTGCCCAGATAACAAAATACATTACAAACCATATCACAAAAAGACTGCAGCTGAAAATTTTCTCCATGCCTCTAGTATGCACAGTGACTCTTTGATAAGATCCTTACCATTGAGTGAGTTTAAAAGAATAGGTAGGCATACCTCCGAGAGAGGTTTGATTCCAAGTGAATTCAACAAGGTTGAAGGAAAATTGGTAGGGAGAGGATATTCCGAAGTGAGTGTTAGGGAAGCTAGAAAGAAGGTAGAAAGTGAGTTAGGTGTTGTTAAATGGTCTGGCAACCGGGGCAGATCCTGGTCTTTTGGGAAGTTTGGGAATATTAGGATTGATGATGACAATGATGTTGGCAAGGATAGGTCTGGTGACAAGATATTTTTTGTGACCAGATATTCCCATTTCTCCAACATATTAAAGGAAATAGTGTGTAGATTTTGGCCTATCATCTGTGAAGATGATAGAATAGGAAAAATTTTTCCCTCAAGGGTTACCTTTTCGTACAAGAGATATTTTAATCTCAGGGAAATATTAAATTTCAGAAAGGACAACAGACGTAGCAAAGGTAACAGAAAGGGAACATTCAGATGTGGAAGATGTAAGGTGTGCATTTGGGTCAAGAACTTGGATGGTCTCAAAATTAATGAGGTCAGATATAGTGCTACAGAATATTATGACTGTAACTCCACAGGGGTAGTGTACATTATAGGATGTGGATGTGAGAAACAAAATTGGTACATAGGTCAAACTACTAGGAGGGTCAAACTTAGGATCCTAGAACATCTAGGAGACATAAGGCACAAGAGAATGGAGAGTCCGGTAGTAAGACATTTTTGTGATAAACACAGGGGGGTTCCAGAGGGATTTGTATTCAGTGTATTGGGTAGGCCCAATGCATTTGGTAATGAAGCTATGTTCCAGGAAAAATTATTATTGATGGAATCTAGGTTCATTTTCAGTTTGAAAACATTGTTTCCCAATGGGATGAATATGGAAGTTTAGTGTGTATTCCACATATCTCTCGGAAATAACTAGTTTGAGAAATTGTCTGTCAATAAAATTTGAATGATATGTTCGCAAGGGTTATGTGGAAATCAGTATTTATATTTATTAAATTATATTACGTAGTAGGACTATAGCAGGTCTTACCAAAGTGTAAATAAGGAAAAAAGAAAAAAGCACAAGTACTGTTTATATCATAGTTTTTATGAATAAATGTCATATATATTTTTTGTAATAAATTTATTCATGTAATAGAGGGAAAGATGCCAGATAGGTGTTGTGAAATAGTATTAAAGGGAGCCTAATTGTATAATTAGGGGATGGTGCATCAATAATTCAATTAAAATGTTCTTTAAAAATGGGTGGTGTTTGCTATGTAAACTGTATTCCAGGAGAAGGCGAAGGCCGAGGTACCAGAATTAAAATTTCAAACGCACAGCAACTGGTGTTCTTCATTTTGTATATCTAATACCATATTTTACCCAACGACATTTTTCTTTCTGTGTTGTCAATGTTTGCATTACTTTTAGTGTCTCTAAGTCTAAGAGGTGTCCGGGCTCTAAATCATTGTCATGTAAAAGCAAATCATTTTCTTGAGCTGCCTTTTTTGCAGCCATATCAGCAAAAGCATTTCCCCTAGAGACAGGATCTTTTTTGTTAGTATGTGCGGAACATTTACATATTGCTATCTGAAGTGGTAATTGCACTGCATCTAACAACTGTAAAATTAAATCTCTGTGATTTATTGGTTTGCCTGTCGCAGTAACCATTCCCCTATTCTTCCATTGTTGAGCGAAAACATGTACAGTGGAGAAAGCATATTGACTATCTGTATGAATTGTCACTTTTTTACCCTCCCCCAAGGTACAAGCTCGAGTCAAAGCCACTAACTTAGCTGCTTGGGCAGAATAAATATTTGACAATCCTTTTGCTTCTAAAACTTCAGTTTCTGTGGTGACAGCATACCCTACTAGTGTTTTTCCTACAGTGTCCTTCTTTGCTGATCCGTCTACAAACAAAACAAGATCAGAATCTACCAATGGAATATCCGTTAAATCTGGTCAGGGAAGTACTTTGTCATGAATGTGCTCTAAACAAACGTGTGGAGTACCTTCTTCTGGAGTCGGCAAAAGTGTCGCCGGGTTAAGAGTAGTGCATCTTTCTATGGTCATATGTGGCTGTGTCAGCAGCACTGTCATACACGACAAATGTCGACTAGGAGATAATTAGGTTATCTTATCTTGCAAAAGTATGGTAGCTACTGAATGTGGAACTCGCAATTTTAATGGGTGAAACAAAACTAATGATGCTGAGGCTTGCACTGCCATGGCAGCTGCCACTACAGCTTGAACACAATGCGGCAATGCCCTTGCAACAGGATCTAATCTGGAGGAATAAAAAGCTATTGGTCTCTGTTTATCCCCATTTACTTGTACCAGAACCAAAGTCATATATCCTCCCTTACAATCAACTATTTGTACAAACTGCTTAGAATAGTTCGGAAAACCCAAAACAGAGGATCCTGCTATCATTTGCTTAATTCTATTAAATGCTTGTATTACCTTATCTGTCCACTGTATATTACTTTTAGCTGCCATGGGAGTGTCATAGATCAGTGCGGTCAATGGCCCTACTTCTTCAGCATAATTAGGAATCCAACTTCTACAAAAATTAGTCGCACCTAAAAACGACATCACCTCCCGCTTAGTCGTAGGCATAGGTGCTTCAAGAATTGCTTGTTTTCTTTTATTTTCCAATTGTCTACCTTCCTGCGAGATTAAATAACCCAAGTACTTTACTTGTGCTTTCCACAATTGTAACTTCTCTTTATTTACTTTATGTCCTTGCTCAGCTAAAAAACTAAGGAGGGCTAGGGTATCCTTTTTACAACTTTCCTGCGTGGGTGAGGCCAATAAAATATCATCTACATACATCAGAACCTGGCTTCCCCCTGGGGGAACAAACTGAGCTAAATTCGCAGCCATTTCTTGTGAGAATATTGTCGGACTCTCACAATAACCCTCTGTCAGTCTGGTGTATGTGTATCTTTTACCTTGGAAAGTGAATGCAAACCAAAATCTACTCTCCTTGTGTAGTGGTATGGAGAAAAAGGCATTGCTTATATCTATGACAGAAAAATATCTGTGCTGAGGTAGTAAGTCATTAAGTAATGTATAGGGGTCAGGGACCACCGGTGCTCTTGGGATCACAGCTGAATTAACTGCTTGTAAATTCTGAACCAACCTCCATGACCCATCCGGTTTCTTTACAGGAAACAACGGAGTATTGCAGGGTGAATCTGGGCATTCAACAAGAATTCCTACCTGTTTTAGCTGTTCAATAACTGGTTTAATTCCTTCCTCTGCTTGCTTACTTAGTGGATATTGGTGCTTATGAGGTCTAAAACCTGACTTTGCAGTTATACAAACTTCACCTGCTATTTTCATTAATCCTACATCTCCTTTACCTTTTGGCCATAAATCTACAGGCAAGGCACTTAACGCACTATCTTCCTCTTGAGTTAGGAGGATTTGTCATGCCATTTCTGTTTTGTCATCCCTGAGGTGCACACTTGGTCATGCTCAAGTCACCCAATGTAATCTTTGTACCTGGATCTGTTGATCTTTCAACTGACTTTTAGACATTGTGTTCCAAATCGTTACCTTTTTCACCAATCTACCCAATGTGTCCCCACTGCTTTAGTAACTGAGATATGTGGGCTATAACTTGAGCGATATAAAGAACTCATTTCCTTAGTCAAAGTACGGGTTACTACTGTATTACCTTGCGTATCCCAAAACATATCATTCAAAATTATCCTTACACACTTGTGCTTAAAGAATTCTTTTTCAAATTGTTTATCTGGACCAGGGGCCTTATAGAACATTGTACAATGTAAGTGCGCTGCAACCTGCGGTGATCCGCTCCTAGATGTACTTAGAGCTAGATTGATCAATTCTGTATCAACCCTCCCAGGGCTGTCTGAAATCAAGTCTAGGCTATACCAGTAAAACAAGTCTTGTACTCCCTGTACTACTAAGCCATCCGCTAACCTTTTTGCCTCAATACCTTTAGGTGTGGGAATTGCCGCTATTCCAAACACATGCATCAAATCTCTTCCTAGCAAATTAGCTGGACAAACTTTTGATATAATTACCCTACACCTAACAGTTTGGTTTGTTTGCGGATCTGTGAACAGTAGAGGATGAGACAGTGGTTCCTTATAAATTTTCCGTTTGCCGCTTTTACAAGGACAAACTCATCTGTTTCGCAGTTCGAGGCAGAACTGCTGGACCCAAAAGTGTACGCGATGCACCTGAATCACATAAAAACTCCACTTTCTGTCCCTCAACCAAAAACTCTATCATGGGTTTTTGATCTAGATGCATAGCAATACCCAAATTTGTCAGGTTTATGACTTCACAGTCACAATCCCGCCCTTCCATTAGAGTGTTCCGACATTCATCGTAGAGAGTGTCTGCCTCTTCATTATCCCCATAATGAAGATGGCGCCTTTCTTTACTATCATATAGTCATGCGGAGCCCTTGTTCGTAAGCTGTGGGGGATGTTGCCACTCTTCACAGTCGGCAGCGAAATGCCTACGTCTACCGCATTTAAAACATTCTCCACATTTTAACCTTTCCCTATAGGCTGAATGTCCACCCGGTTCATTTAACGTGTCCCATTGCGGGCCCCCACATTTTTTTACGCCACCAGAGCGCCCTTGCCCCCTTTGGTCCTGTACTAAGAATATACCACCATCATCCCCTACTGCCAACACTTCTACTTTCTTTTTCTTTTTTAGATTAAAATGTCGCTCAGCATGCCGTGCATATTCAAACAAAGGTTGCAGTCTTCATGTTCTGTGATCTACCATGTGTTTAGTAATAAAACTACTTATCGGAGCCTTACAACCTTTAAGAAAAGCATTTTTCAATTGCTGTTCATACGGACCATCATTAGTCTGATCCTGCAGAATCATCATTCCACAATGGTTATTGAACACTTCTGTCAGTCTTACAATATAATGATCCACAGATTCATCATCATTTTGGATGCACTGATCTATTACTGTCCAATCTGCTCTTGGACGCCACTTATCAGAAATGCTCTTTAACAGATCAGTGACTCGTGTGTCTAACACCCCAGAATTATGCTTTAATGTAGTGCCGTCATCTGCCTTACATGTCCAAGTACCACAAACTAAGTGCCAATCTGGACCTAAGATTTGTCGCACTACTTGTTCTACTTCTAAACCATTTAGATGATAACTTAAATGCATACCAACTATGTCCTCAGAAAACGTTTGAAAATTAACCTTGGGATGAGGAATACCATCCGTAGCTCGTTTTATATCCTCTCTAGCCCAGGGACGATAAACTAAAATAGTTGGTTCTTGTCCAACATCTCCTGCTTGTGGGTTTGCAACTTGTATTAAGGGAAGAGCTTCTGAATGGTCAGAAAGTTTAATAGCCCAACGTCCTTGCCCTGATGGTCCTGTCCTTAACTGCATAGGTTGGTCTACCTGTTGCAAAGCAACTTTAGGTACTACGGGAATTTGTGGGTAAATTGGAGGGGTCATAACATTTCCTTGAGCAGCTAATAACCCACCCTGCTGTACAGATCCCACACCTTCAGACTGATATTGAGGAGGTTCCCCCGGTATGGCAGCAGCAATTTCACCATACGGTGGGGCAGTTGCCTGCCTTTGTACTGCACAAACTGTGTGCTCATCCTCCTTATCTAAAAATAAAGCTACTTTTCCACTTGGCACCAGTGATCCCTTTTGATTTATGTTCTCTTTTTCCTGACACTGTTTTTCTCTTATAGCTCGTTTATTTGCTTCTTCTAACCATTTTTGTGCTTGGGGAAATCCCAATTGTCTCTGCTTTTCAGTTCTAGTTCCTGCATCTCTTTTCAAATCTCTAACCAATTTTGCACAGGCATTCTTATTCAGTGTACCATCAAAATCATATTTCAACTTCCACTTCTTCAAAAATTTAACATTATTTTTGTTTAAACTTTTCATATACTTAGCATCAACATTTAAACAGGCATCACTCTCACACTTGCAGCAACTTGAACCCATGTTTTCCTAGATTTCTTATTTTAGGACTGTATATTTTAGGACTGCATCAAAATTATTTTTACAGGGCTTATTACAAAATGGGGCTATCTTAATGGGGATCCTAACAAAATAACAGGTAATCCTAACAAAATAACAAGTAATCCTAACAAAATAATCTTAACAATTATTCCTACCCACCCTTAACTAAAAATAAAACCCCTGTCGACAAGGTTAAATTAAATTAAAAGAAAAATTTATTTTTCATCCTACCTGAACCAGATGAGACTCCGTTTCCCCTTTTGGTTCGGAAACCGTCCCTCAGATAGGGATCAGAGAGCGGCCGGCCTCTTTCCAACGACAAGTCAGTCGGAGGGCTTTCCGTCGAGGGAATCTTAAGATAAGAAACCCTCACCTGCGCAGGTTTTTCAGTCTCTCTGTCAGTCTGATCTGTATCTTCGTAGAGGTTTCCGGTCCGAAGGACCAAAATGTCAGAAGAAAAAATTCAAGCGAGTCACATCTGCCTCAGGTGATGAAAAACTTCTTTATTTGCAGCTAACCAGATTACAGCAGCATGTTGGCCAAGATGATCTCAATCTGGTCATCTTGTTTACTGACATCAACTTTTATACTTTCCTGTCACTAGCCAAAATAGCTTTTGTTACATTTCTGACAGTTGACAGTTGGCTATGAAAAACATCTAGGATCACAAATTACCTCAGAAAAGAATGCTTTACCTCAAAACCACAGCTAGTGTAGAATGTTTACCTCAAAACCACAGTTAGTACAGAATGTTCAAAAAGGTACAGAATACTTAGTTCAACAGTGGTAGCTGGAATTTTCCAGGGCACACAGCCTGCCTCGGTAAATTAACTCTTACTCAGCCGTGCGTCCTTTCACCAAGCTTTCATTCAACTGCAGTTAGCTTTCTTTATTCAGAAGTATAGAAAACGGATGTTATTCAAGTTCACAAGCAAACTACATCTATCATAGATAAAGCCCATCTTTAATAAACATGGTTCAATGACCTTTTCTTACCAACACTTCAGCAAATAGCATATTCATTTTGCTAGATGGGAGAAAGAGACAAATAACAGTATGTTTTAAAACTTTTTCTCTTAACAAAACCCCAAAGTTAAGACCATGTAATCTATGGGCTTGTAAGGAAATAATCCATTTTAACTCGCACATTTTAATATAAGTGTTAAAGGTACCCCTTCTGACACTAGGTCTAAGTAACTGTAACACCCTAAACCTAAAAACATTATGCCCTGGATGGGACATAGCATGATTAGCTAATGCATTGGTTGATGCCAAGTATAGCAGTTTGCTCCTCCATTTCCATGCCATAATTGCAAGGCTCGTTCTTCCATTTCCTCTGATGTTTATTTCATTCATCCAGTTACAAGACGTCTTTTTTTCCTCTAGATTAACAGCCACTTGCAGGAGCAGCAGTTTGGTATACTTGGCTACTTACAGCTCCTGCTCTGGCATTTATGTTGGCAAGACAACTAAACAGCTCAGGGAGCATATACTTGAACATTTGGGCCATATTCATAGAAATATATCAACCAATGCATTAGCTAATCATGCTATGTCCCATCCAGGGCATGATGTTTTTAGATTTTAGGGTGTTACAGTTACTTAGACCTAGTGTCAGAAGCGGTGACTTTAACGCTTACATTGAAATGTGTAAGTTAAAATGAATTGTTTCCTTTCAAGCCCATAGGTTACGTGGTCTTAACTCTAGGGTTTCACTTCAACCCGCCCTGATTAGGAGGCGGTGACTTTGGTTGTTCATAATTGCTTTAACTAATGTAGACTGATGATTGGTTAGTAATTGTATTAAATCAAATGTCCTTTTTTGTTCTGTATGGTCTGATGAAGTGGCAACCCCGCAAAAGCGCTAACCTTTTGTTTTAATAAAAGTTTTATTTTATTTCATTGCTTCTTTTTTTAGCTTGTACCGTGGTGGTTGACTCTGCGGTGGTGGTGCTGCGGTAGCGTTGTTGCCTCACAGTTAGATGTTGTTCTGTTCGATTCTCAGCTAGAGCATCTTCTGTGGGGAGACATGCATGAATGGACGTACCTTCGTCGAAGGTTGTGTGTCAGGGCTGGCAACTCAGCACGTAAAAATCTACTGCCAATCATTAGCGGACCGGAGTTCCGCTGTGGCGACCCCTAAGCGGGAAAAGCCGAAAGACACAACAACAACAACCGTGGTGGTTGACTCACATTTTGTTTTTTTAACTATTTCATCTTTAAGGTTGTAGGTGATAAATGCCTTATTTCTACTTCTTTTGATGTGAAGGAACATTGCACACTGAATGCATTTTGGGTTATCAGCATATCCATTCCTGCAGAGAAGTCATCCTGAGCTAAAAATTGAAGAAGTTGCACTTGAGCATTCAGACAACTAAATGGCTTGAAAAAAAATAAATGCAAGAGGAGACTAATTTGTTTGGAAACTACAAAAATTATGGAATTATCATTAGTAATTTTTCATTGAGGGTGCATACATTTCTTGGAGTGAATAAGTATATCAGAAGAGTTGTGCAGGCAGCTTGCTCCAGAACTGAAAATGCAGTTTCTGGTGTCAAACCAAAGAAAAGTCTGACGGAAATGTTTTTATTTTAACATTGTGTCATATTTGTAAGTGAAATAGTACAAATTGTCAAGCGTAATCAAGTAAAGAGGTTTAACACTTTGAGGACTTGACATGGTAACACTTTACTCTAGACTGATTAATGGCATGGTATCCCATGACCCACATACTTGAAATTACTATTGTAAAAGAACATGCTGTTATGTCACTTATTGTATGTGCCACTGTCCTTTAGTTCTTGCATCACTGGAACATTTTCATTCTAGCTTCAGATGATAAAAGGAGGAGGATGTTGGAGCAGTTGCCCTGCCTTTTATGTTATCTGAACTGTGGCTGATGATGCATTGATGTGTGAATGAAGAGTGGAAGTGTTATCTGAATGAAGCCCTTGTGCTTCGACAATACCAGCTGATACTTGGTTGTCTTTTTCTCCTTGTGACTGAGCTGTGTTTCAAGATGATATGCTTTTACTATGAATGCCTTCTACAGAGGAGACAAATGAACTTCCTATTCTACTGCCTCCAGTTTGACAGTATTTTTCTCATATGCTCTGACATTTCTTGACAGTATACACCATAATGCCAGCACACTTAGCCTTTGTGCTAGCCAATTGTTTTTTGATGGTTAAGCAGTTCAGATCTCAGTTCTTGTGTTGTCATATTGAATTTCCCATGTTTATACCTAAGAAACTAAAGTCATGAGACAGGACTGTGGTCCCACTTCATAAGGGCGGTGCCTCCACAGACCCTGGAAATTACCGCCCCATTAGCTTGACAAGCCTTATCTGCAAAGCCATGGAGAGGATCATAATGGAAC
Organism: Protopterus annectens; assembly: GCF_019279795.1. Taxonomy (NCBI): domain Eukaryota; kingdom Metazoa; phylum Chordata; order Ceratodontiformes; family Protopteridae; genus Protopterus; species Protopterus annectens. The sequence goes on from NC_056745.1 coordinate 1,194,244,131, forward strand.
TCATAAATAAAGACATAGGGAACTTGCAGACTTTGGATCCAACTCAGTTTGGCTTTGTCAAAGGCAGATCCTGCCTCTTAAACTTGGTTGACTTTTTCGAGACAGTCACCAAGGCCATTGATGAGGGAAAGGCAGTCCATACAGCCTACCTCGACCTGGCAAAGGCCTTCGACACAATACCCCACTCAGGTATCATCGAAAAACTCATCAGCTTGAATGTAAACCCATACATCACAAGATGGGTTGCAAACTGGCTAAGTGACAGAACCCACAGGGTCAGAGTTGCTGGAGCCATGTCAGACTCAAAGCCTGTCACAAGTGGTGTCCCACAGGGCTCAGTCCTGGGTCCACTCTTGTTCGGCATCTACTTTTCTGAAGTACAAGCAAACACAGGAGGGTTATGGCTGACAAAGTTTGCAGATGACTGCAACACATCTGACACAGATATCCTCCAGAAGGGCCTCACAGAAATGGATAACTGGTGCCAGAGCCATGGCCTGAAGTTAAACGCCAAAAATGCATAGTCATACCCTTTGGGAAAAACAAGGCTACCCTAGCTACCATATAGGTGGCAATCCACTGAGCACAGAAAAGTCATCAGAGATCTGGGGACCCAGGTTGACAGTAGCCTGACACTCATGTTGCTAAAGTAGTTAGGAAAACCTTCTATATCACCCACCTGATCATGAAGGGATTCACATCTAGATCAAGGGAGGTCATCGTCCCCTGTACTCATCACTTATTAGACCTATGATTGAGTACAATGCCAATGTATCTGACCAGACACCTGCTGCAGCTGGAAAGGCCCCAAAAGTTCCTCACCAAAAGGATAAAGGGTCTCAAAAATATGTCTTATGCTGCCCGACTGAAAGAACTCCAGCTCTATTCAGTCTCACTCAGAGGTGACCTGTGCCTGACATATAAGGCCATGTCAAACCCAGATTTGATGAATATGCTTCACCTCAAAAATCTAGATCCCTCAGAACCACAAGTTATAAATAGAGCGTGCTGGAGGACAGATTCATCACAGAGACTCCCTATGCTGTGGAACAAAATCCCGGTACATGTGAGGCAGAGCACCTCTCTGGTCTTGTTCAAGAGGAATCTTGACCAATGGATGGGAGATTGCAGATAAGGGATTACTTCAGCGTCACTGCTTGACAGAGGCACAGCAAAATGATAGGCATAGTTTTTATTCAAACTAAAGGGGTGGCGAAAGCCACATAACTATGGGCTAGGCTTATAAATGCCCTTGGGCAGATAGCCTAGTATGAACCTATGAACCTATGAACCTATGAAGGACCCATGGAGGCACTGCCTGTACAGCTTGGGTTGAGGAGCATGATATAAAGCACTGTCCTAAGTACTAGCACTTCAGTCTGGTCACACAAATGATTTGGGAATGGAGAAACTCAATTCTTACCTTAGTTTGCTAAAGATAGTGACTGCTGAAAATGTCCAGTTCAGAGAGTAGCAGAAAGCTTTCTGATGTTATCTCAGGCCAGTGCTAGAGGAGTTGGAGAAGGTGAGGTAGTTAAAAGCTTGACTCTGATCACAGCTGCCTTCTGTAAAGTTGTGCATGAGGTGGGACTGCAGACTTCACAAGCTGGCAGCTCCATGTTAAGTAATGAGGGGATGAATCCATAAAGGCTTTCCAATAGTAATAAGCATGTGAGAAGTGCATCCTTGTTGGAGTGCTTCTTGGGTATCCATTATTGGTCCTCCCATGGTTGATTGGTACAATATTCTAGTTGGGCTGCTGCTATGAAGCTGTCCCTCAGGTCCCCCAGTATTGGCTTGGTGGTCACACTGGGGGTCAAGGAGGCTTGTCTGCTGTTTCTGCAGGAATCACTGGATGGAATTTTTTTGAGAAGCTGCACTAAATCATCTTTCATCTGTAGGGCCCACATGGCATACTTAGAAGTTGGATATTCATCAGCTTTTTGATATCTGATGGACTGTACCTTCCAGGTATGAGATTATACCTTATGATGGCTTGGCTGATGCCAACACCAGACTGGGTACAGCTCCTCAGATTTTAGCAGTACCTCCACTGAGTACTTCCCCAGCCTCTTGGCCTTCTTCACTGACCCCCATCTGCATGTCAGTCACTTTCTCCTTCTTTTTCTTCATAAACATCTCTGTTGTTATCTTGGTGTGAAGGGTGAAGACACTTGACTCATATTCTATGAAGCCTTTAAGGATGCCATCTTTTCAGCCTGTAAGCATCCAACTTCTGCTTTCTCTTTTTCCAAGAAGGTTGATGCTCTCTTTAAGACTCTAGTTAAATGAAGTGGCATCTTGACTAAGCATCATAGATTTCTACAGGATCTTGAGTTTCAGTTCAGTATAGGTCTCAAGACCATAATTTATTTCCCCACTTGGAAAGGGACATGAGACTTTACAAAACATTGGCAAGATAGTATTTCTGCCACATTGGCCTTTAGCTCCTTCATCTGTTTGTCTCGCATGTCAAGGTTCCGTTCATATTTAACGGACTAGATAGTGAAGAAAGTGGAAGACCTGTTTTATTGTTTGATCAAAGATGGTCGATCTGTACAGTGGGTTTCCACATAGTTATCTAATAGTTTGAGTGTTCTGATGCCATGGTTAGGGCAGAAGACTCAGAAATATGACTAACTACGATGATGGGGTTCAGGCTGTAATTCATTATGGATGAGTTCCAGTAGGCCATTTTGAATGCCATCTTTAAAGAGAAGTCTTCATTTGTCTGGCCTCCCTTGAGCTGCTCGAGAAAATCTAAAAGAAGAAGAAACAGACGCTAACAGCCATGAGATGTCTTTTTGATGCTCACTGGTCCCTTTTGTATGTCCCAGGCCTTCTCAATTCTCTTTGAAGAAAAACCTGCTTTGTAGGTTGAGTAAGACTTCCTGTGCTCATTAAGTCTGTGAGAGAAGAGACTGTGTTGACTAAGCATTCACTGTCTTTACTTCTCAGAACTGCAGGTTAGGCCAGTTCTGCAATATTCCCTTACTTTTGGAGACCCTTCTCAAAGAGTGCAGTGGAATTGTCTTATAGCTCTTATGTAGTTCACTTCAAGGAGCTTCACTTAAGGATGAAGTCATGTCTGCTTAGTTCTTGGAGGCCCATATATTGCTTCTCCAAAGAGGCTGCAGAGACTTCTTTCTTTGGAGGGAAACTTGGAGTACTGTTCCTGCCACTTCCTTATTTTTGAATGGGATAGGAAAATGCCAGTGCAGCCCTGATCTCAGTGACTTCATCACATACATCTGGTACATTACGTTCTGGATGGTGACTTTGTAGAGAGTCTGAGCCCTTACTGCCACGGCACATTTGTGCAGTTCAGTTAACATAATGTACACCATTTTGCTTATTAGTGTTTGGGGACCACAGAAGAGTCCCTTTGGGAGACACAATTTTCAGTACAAAGTGCAGACATTTGATCTCTTGTTTGCATCTAATTTTTTGTCAAGGTTTTATCAAGGTGCTTGCCACTGTGATGAAGACTAAAGAATTCTACAAGAGCAATAGGCCCCTGGTGGCCTTACTGATGATTTCTTGGTAGCATCTACATTAGATTGTCCATGAATGTAAAGTAGGAGGTAGTTTGTTTCAAGTCTTTCATGGTGCATCCCTAAGTTTGTGGTATCATCACAGAAAAAGTGCAAAACAATGAAGTATTTTAGAGTGTTCATCATGGCATTGTAAATAGTCTGATGTTGAGCTTAAGTTCTTAATCCTCTGAGGCAGACATCAGACCTGTATAAACAATAATCCTCTGAGGCACACATCAGAACTGTATAAACAATAACAAAAGCAACAGTGATACTTAGCTGCCAGTATAGTTAAAAAATAGCTTTAAGTCTTATTTTAAATCTGTTAATTTGTTAAAGTTGCTGTGATATTCATGAGTGACTGCTTCCATTTTTATGTTTAAGTGAATACTTTAATAAAAAAAAGACAATTAATAAGTACTTTACTTCTGTAGGTTTCAAGAACAGAACAAGACAATGACTCTTCAGTGGACCGCAGTGGCATCTTTCCTTTACACTGAAATTGCAGTGATTTTATTGCTTTGTATTCCATTTATCTCTGCTCAAAGGTAAGTAAAAAAAAAAAAAAACATTAAATCGCAGTGACACATCAGAGCTCACATTTGTTCTTTCTGTTTTGTAGTAGATAAATTATTAATAATTAGATCTTGTCCTTTTATTGTAGTGATGTTTACTTAAAAGCCTGTGCCAAGCCCCATAGGCCTGAAAAACACATTTTAACTTGAATTGCAGTTTCATGTGTTCTTGCATAGTGAACGAATTAATAGGGAGAATTTTTTGTTGCCTGGCTGTAGTACTTGTCATATTTTTCAAAACTTGTCTTTTTTGAACATCCATGTTTTGTTTTTTTAAACACCTTTATTAAATTATCACTTGTGACGGGCACATTTACATTTATATAAAAGTAATCAAACAAGTATTAAGTTAAAATTAACAAACATTATGATTCTCATATGTTGCTGTATATCGTATAACCAAGCAACATTACATAAATTATTTAATTCCTGCCCTTTTTTTAAAACAAGAAACATCTTTGCTTATATTGTAAGTGATGGCTTAATAATTATACATTTATATAACTGAAAACAAGCAACACCGACACAATCCTATTTGCAAGCATATTGTATGACAAACTATACTGACACACTCCTGGTTCATAGGATGATACTAGGCTATTGGCCCGGAGACGCTTATAAGCCTAGCCAAGAATTTCACCAATGTTCCCTCAAAGTCAGCAAAGGAGTAGCTTTTTCACTGTTAGTTGGAAGAGTCAGGCATATTTCTCATTCACCAATCCATAACTCCCTATCACCACAAACAAAAGCTGAAAATAAATGTGTCATTCAGTAAGAATCTCTGTTCTGAATTGCAAGATAACCCTCCTCCTCTCAAAGTCTTCAAAAAGCAGAGAAAGTGTTTGAAAGTAGAGTTGTGAAAGTAAACTTTACTATAACGGCAGATGCCCAAATGATCACCACTGCAGTAGCTTTAGCTATACAGGTTATATCCTGCATAGGATATAAACAGCCAGCTTCCGAAGCTTAAGGACTCCTACTATGCACTTAAACAGATGTGAGTTTGAACACAGCAGAAGAAAAAAATCAACACTTTGGAAGGTAGGTCCTTCAGGGCTTTCATGACAACCCCCTGGCAATCAATCAACAAACAGGGGGGTGGAGGGAGGGAGTGGGAATTGTAGCAGTGATCATTTGAACATTCGTTGTTGCGCTAAGTTTACTTGCACAACTGTACAATGTTCATTTGATTATTGTAGCAGTAGCCATAGTTATGTACGCTACCATAGCGTATACTGAGTAAGTGAAGATGAGGATTCCTGTAGAATGGTCCTAACAAAGGCTCCTCTAAACCTGGAAAAGGAATCTACTTTGTATAAGGTATGTACAGAGGACCAAGTCGTTGCTTCTATAATACTCTAGAGGCTTTTTGGAAAAGGGTATTTCTAGAAGTTATGGCCCTGAGAGTGTGCCCCAACCCTGCAATGAATAGTCTTCATGTGGGTATAACAAAAGGAAATAGTCTGCTTAGATACAGGTTTTTTTTTTTTTTTTAACCTTCGTAGGAAATGAATAAATTAGAGTTTCTGAAGTTGCAAACATTGTACATCACTTATCTACCCAACCATTTTCAGACTAATAAACATTACATAGCTCATTTCAGTCCTGCTTTCTTTTAAACCTCATCCCTCCCCTGTATGTATTGCTCCCACAATTCCCATGTTTTCTTTTGTAGTTTGCTCCTAGCTTTTTCTAAAGATCTCCGTTCCAGATGCTTATCTCTGTTACTATATTCACTACTTCTAATATAGCTGGTTTAGATTTTGATTTCCATTTTCTAATAATTGCTTTTTTGGTAGGCACCATAATTAGAGACAGCAAGGCCTTACCATGTCTAGGCAATTCTGATTCTGTATCACAGTTCAGAAAATATCTCCCTCATCACACCAATCTGCCCACCCAGCACCTTCGACAGTGTATCCCGCAGGGAATCCTTAAAGTCCACCAACTCACTGCACTCCCAGAAAATATGTTACTAATGCATTCTATGGCCACCTACAAGAATGCATGGATCATGCTATCCCAAGCAAAACCAAGACTCACTCCTCTAAGAAAAGGAAACCAGTCTGGTGGACCCCTGCCATAGACAAGCTATACAATAGGAGGAGGAAACTAGTACAGAAAAGAGTAAAATCCCAAGAAGGGAAGACATCCCTGATCAGTATCAGCAAGAAGCTACGATCCCTCATAAAATCATCCAAGGCGAGCTTCGAGAGAAAAATTGCCAGGGACTCCAAAGATAACCACGAGGCATTCTTTAGCTATGTCAAGAATCTAAGTGGCAATGCTCAGATTTGCTCGGAGTTAGTGCAGAATGGCACAAAATACACTGAACCGACTGATATCGCCAACATCCAGGCAGACAGGTTCAGTGGAAACTTCACCCCCTAAAGGGCCCATAACCATACCAGAAGAATGTAGAGCCCCTGAAATCACAGACACTCGGGTTAAAACAACCCTCTCCAAAGCCAAAAACACAGCATCAGTGGGACCGGACGGTGTCCTAGGCTGCTTCCTACATGAGCTCAAAGACGAACTAACCCCTCACCTAAACACAATGTTCAAACTCGGCCTCTCCACAGGCTACATACCCATAGAGTGGTTCACAGCAACGGTTATTCCGCTCCACAAAGGTGGAGCCACAACAGACCCTGGGAACTATCGCCCTATAAGCCTGACTAGCTTGGTCTGCAAGGCTATGGAGCACATCATCATGGAACTCATTAACGGAGACAATGGGAACCTCCAAACACTGGACCCTACCCAGTTCGGCTTTGTTAAGGGCAGATCATGCCTCCTGAAGCTTGTGGACTTTTTTGAGACAGTTACTAAAGGTATAGATGAGGGAAAGGTGGTACACAGCCTACCTAGACCTCGCAAAGGCCTTTGACACCATTCCCCATTCTGGTATTCTAGACAAGCTCATCAGCCTGAACATAAACCCATACGTCACAAGATGGTTTGCCAACTGGCTCATGGACAAAACCCACATGGTGAGAGTTGCAGGAGCTAGGTCCGACTATAAACCGGTTACAAGTGGCATTCCCCAGGGCTCAGCCCTAGGAACACTCTTGTTTGACACATACTTCTCAGAGATACAGGCAAGCACAAGGAGGACTATGGCTGACCAAGTTCGCAGATGACTGGAAACTAGGGGCTATAATTGACTCTCTGGCTGAAACAGACATCCACTAAAAGGCTCTCACTGAGACGGATACCTGGTGTCAAAATCATGGCCTCAAACTAAATGCCAAAAAGTGCATAGTCATCCCCTTTGGAAAAAACAAAGTACCCACAAACTACCGAATAGGTGGTAGTCCCCTAAATAGGAAGACGCAATAAGGGATCTGGGGACCCAAGTAGATAGTAATCTCTCCTTTGATAATGACATTGCCAAAGTGGTTAGAAAATCCTTCTATGTGGCCCACCTAATCACAAAATGGTTTGCATCCAGTTCAAAAGAGGTCATTGTGCCCCTCTACTCATCACTCATCAGACCCATCATAGAGTACAACGCTCCATTTGGGATGTACCTTACAAGACACCTGCAACAGCTGGAAAGACCACAGAAGTACCTCACCAAGAGGATCACTGGCCTCAAACAGATGCCCTATGCAGCTCGACTGAAGAAACTCCAGCTGTACTCGGTTGCATACTGCCTACTCAGAGGTGATCTCTGCCTGACATAAAAGGCCATGTCCAACCCAGAATTGATGGACATGGTCCACCTAAAGAAAAACATATCCCCCGAGCCACATGCTTTAGGGATCTAAACCTCACCACAACAATAAATAGGACGTGCTGGAGGGATAGATTCCTGTCCCAGAGACTTCCCATGCTTTGGAACAAGATTCCAATCTACATTAGTCAGAGCTCCTCGCTAACACTCTTCAAGAGAAACCTTGACTAGTGGATGGGAAACAGAAAGTTTACCCCGGGGATCACTTCAGTGGCTCTGCTGGACAGAGGCACAGGGAACTAATCTAAGGTGGTGGTGAAAGCCAACACATTCTGGCTAGGCTTATAAATGCCTTCGGGCAGATAGCCTAGTACCTACCTATGAACCTAATTGCCTCTTTCTTCCCTGTCACACCTCCAACTTTTTTGATCATCCATGTTGATAAAGGTGGCTGATGTTATCAGACCATGTAGGCATGGACAGATAATCTTGCATCCTGTTCACTTCTCTCATGATAAAGAGTTACTCAGAGGGCTTCCTAAAAATATGCAAACAATAAAGTTATTATCCACAGAAATGGTCAATAAGTAGAACTTGTAATGAGAGTCTTGACGTTTCATGTTCCCCAACTTTTGAATTCAAGAGGATTCTTTTTAACAATTGCTCATATGCTTGTATGCATACAAATTGTTATTCAGTTAAACCATCATTGTATGTGTAAAACTAAATTCTGTATTACAGCATTTTATTACATTCTATTACCTTAAAACTGATTTATTCTGATATGCTAACAAAATGCATCTACTATCTATGAAATATTTACTATTGTTGCTGCATTTTTGTTTTACTTCTTAACCAAAAAAAAAGACTACTTTCAGAAAAGAGGTATAGTGGTTGGTGTTCCTTTTTCTCGTGCTTGTGATAATTTGTGTATGGATTGATTTGATCATAAGTAATTTATTCATTCCTTGGTCACCCTCCTAGTCTGGGTCAGGGTTATGGAGGACCGGACCTTATAGCAACACTTAGTGGATACAAGGTAGAGAAAGTAACTTTAAATGGCATGAGGAGCATCCCACTGCAGGACATGTACTCATACCCACGTGTATGAGCACCTGTAAACATTTCAGAGGATCCCTATTTCACCTATGACACATATTTGGGGTTTGAGAGAAAATCAAGACACCCAACAGAAACTGACAGAAGCAAAGGGAGAACATGCAGACTCTACACGGAAATTACCCCAGCAGAGAAATAAACTGAAGATCCAAGTGCTGTGATGATTTGGTTTGACATGTGGATATGGGTACCAGACAGTGTAATGAAATTTGTGGATAGAGTAACCGAGGATAAGCTTCATTTACAGTCTATACATTGTATGCATGATTCAGTAATGATTTAGGAGTCACTCTTGTAGAACAGGAAGGTACATGTCTGTAGTAAATTGTTTAGGAAAGAGTCCTCAGACAGCACTTTTTTAGTGCCATTCCCTGCATATGTAAAAAAAATAATAATAAATACTGCCCCATAGGGAACATAAAAGAGCTAGATGTAATACTTTGATGAAATAAATTAGCTAACAGTTGTTGCAGTGGGACTATGAAGCTTTCTTGCAAGACAATATTTTAACTACAATAATAAATGCAAACCAGCAAAGGCTGTCCAGAGGAAGTACAGTTGTGTAAAATCTTAGCATAACGGTAGATGTCCTTGCCTTCACCACTGCAGTATTCTTTACTAATGGGATTCCCTGCCATGAAGCCCTCTGTCCGGCCAGTTTACAAAAGATTTCCATTGCTTTAAGATATGCAGAATGTCATCTGCTTACTCCTTGCGTAAGGAGGGGCATAAAGGTGACGTTCAGGTGTACCATCCTCAGAACAGATTGCCCCAATAGAAACAGCAGTCCAAGGAAAACCAAGGAGAATCTGCACAGCCAGGAAGGGAAAAAGACCAGGGGGATGGAGGGAGGAAGTGAATACGAAAGTAATGCGAATAGCGCGCTCTGCTAATGCGTCCGTCTCAAGTGTCATAACATAGTTAGGTAGGGGTTTGAATCCTGCGAATGGCAAGTGTGTGTGCTTGTCTGAGGGGGGTTAGTGTGCGTGAGAGAAATGTCCCTTTTAGGGCTATACTGCTCAGACAAGCTCCACGTGGGTTTACAGAGCGGTCCTAGCAGCAAGGAACTTGAAAAAGCGACTACTTTCTGGATTTAAGTATCTTTGCTTTTTTTTCACTGAAAATAGCTTCTGCTGCTTACTTTAAACTAGCCTGAACTGTTTTTTTACTGATTACTGCATTTATTTTAAAAATTGTACTTAAAGTTACATTTAGTCGAATTTAGTCGAAAGTTTGCTTGTTTGTTTGTTTAATTGAACTGTGGAGGCTGCCCACTAAAGTGTGCTAGCCTGTGTAACTAATTTATCACTGTCTCTGCATTTTCTGTGTATTTCTGCAAAAAAACCCCAAAAAAACAAAAAAAAATAATCATTGTTTTCCCGCCTTTTTCAACTAGTTTAGACCAGTATACAGGCATTGCTGTATTCTGGGCTGTGGTGTAGTTCCTGTGTTGTCCATTACCTTACTTGGATAAAAGGAAGTTTCTTTGCTCACCAGTGGGAGTGGGGAGCCTTGAGCAGCCTACCTATCCTTGGGGGAAGTGACCTCAGCACAAGAAGCTGTTAGTAATTGGTTGTTTGGGACCATTCCTAGCTCTTTTGTAGTTCACTGCTTAAAATTCGCCTTTGCACGGCTTTGCGTGGTCGTGCTCATAGCGCAGCGCCGGTTAAACAAGGTTAAACTTGGTTAAACTTTTTCTGGCTCTGCCAAGTCTGCTCTTCAATTTTTCCCTTAGAACTGTTCTACTTGCAATCTAAACAGCCTATACTCTATCTGAAAAGCTCAGCACTTGCTCCTAAAGCATTTTGTATACAGGTAAAGCACTCTTAAACAAACGAAAAGTACTTCATTCACCTAAATTCTGTACCCATTTCCCTATAGGTCCTTTCTGACTCAGTTACACAGCAATCTTTTTCACTATTTCTAGCATGTCGAAGGGTCAGTTGCTAGCGTCCTCTCCTGTTCAGCTGGTGAATCTGGGAATCTTGAGGCAATGTTACAATTGCCTCATGTACACAGACAACCCTCTCCTCCTCCCAACAAATACAAATATATGCAAGAGATGCAACTATATAGCCAAACTGGAGGCTGAGCTCTCTCAATTCAGTACTGGCAAGACCAGTCAGGAGGAGAAGGTAACCACGCACACCACAAACCCAGTCTCACATAGAACTATCACAACTGCAAACCAAACACATAAACACACAAAAACATACTGGAGGCTGATTAAAAATCTACCAAAACAACAGAGGCCTCCAAAGCAGACACCCAAGCAACCACCACCTCAAGACATAGCAAATGCAACACATAGTTCACAAAGTCAGTGTGCTAAACAGTCACAGCCCTTAAGGCCAAACAACATGCCAGACACACTTGTAATAGGTGACTCCATAGTCAGGCACACTGGCGTCCCACTCACCAGACTGAACAAGGAGAGGGTCACAGTAAGCTGCCTGTCGGGAGCTAGAATCTGCCACATAACACAAGCACTCAGGTCACTCCACAGCAAGTACAAATATGACTCAGTCATTGTACATGCAGGTGTAAACGACCTGAGATGTACCTCCCTGGACTACATGAAAAGAGACATAGAGGAGCTCTCTGATTATGTAGCCCAGGCCGGTATGACCCTGACCTTGAGCAGCATCTTACCCTCACCAAGAATGATGCCACAGTACAAAGACAAAATGATCAGTTTTAACAACTGGCTTAATTACTGGTGTCATTCTAAGGGGATCCAGTGTCTGTCTGCTTGGGATGACATGCTTGACAAGCCACGCTGCTTCGCAAGGGATGGTTTGCACCTGTCACCCCTGGGCTTCCGGATATTGGCCAAGGCTCTTGCCACCTCCATAGTGCCTTTTTTAGGCAAGGCTGAAATGACAAACCTACCTCCCTAGAAAACACAAGTGGAAAAAAACTAAGGGTAATGCTGCTCAATGCCAGAAGTCTAAACCTCAAGATGCATGCCCTCGAAGCCCTTCTCAGTATGGAGAACATCGATGTCTGTGCAGTGACTGAAACCTGGTTCAAGGCTCCTGAGAGCACCCCAGCACTATCAGGTTTTACCTCATATCATGCTTTCCGCCCCAAAACTTGGACAGAACCACAAAGGAGGGGAGTATCCATTTTCATCAAAGATACCCACACCTCCAGGTTAGTGGCAACGCATAAGCATCGGAGACTATCCAGGTGCAACTAACCATAGGCAAAACTGCCTTACAGTTTGTAGCATGCTACAGACCACCCTCTCAAACTCAGGAACCCCACACAGCCTTCCTGAAGACACTGGAGAGTATGAATGTCTCTCCAAATACCATCATTTTGGGAGACTTCAACTACCCAAACATAGACTGGGAACATTACTCAAGCCCCAACACTCTAGCCCAAAGGTTCTTAGAATTCATAAACTCAAATGCAGTGGAACAACTAGTCACCATTCCCACAGGAGGAGACAATATACTAGACCTGATCATCACAAACATGGGGACAAAATGCTCCACACCGGAAGTACATCCCTCTTTGGTAAGATCAGACCATAAATTAATCTCACTGGAAATCCACATCCCGCCCCCACCCCCTGCCCAAAAGACCACAGTGAAGAACTTCTCAAAAGCAAACTTCACACTTCTTAAGACTGAAGTGGTATCTTTCAAGGCCCCTGGGCCAGTGGAAACCACAACCCACACTGCTGAATCCCTTGCAAATGCCTTCTATGGGCACCTTCAAGAATGCATGGATCATGCAATCCCAAATAAAACCAAGACCCATTCCCGCAAAGGCAGGCGACGGTCTGGTGGACCCCAGCCATAAACAAACTTTACAACAGAAGGAGGAAGCTACTACATGACAGAGCAAAATCCCTAAAAGGAAAGGCATCTCTGATCAGTACTAGCAAAAAACTACGATCACTCATAAAATCATCCAAGGCCAACTTTGAGAGAAAAATCGCAAATGACACAAAAGACAATCACAAGGCCTTCTTTAGCTATGTTAGAAACCTGGGTGGAAACTCCCAGATATGCTCAGAGTTAGTCCAAAATGACACAAAATACACTGAACCCACTGACATTGCCAACATTCTGGCAGACAGGTTCAGTGCAAATTTCTCCTCCCCCAAAAGGAGAAATAACTATCCCAGCAGAGTGTAGCCTCCCTAACATCTCAGATGCCCAGGTGAGAGCCGCCCTCTCTAAAGCTAAAAACACAGCATCAATGGGACCGGATGGTGTCCCGGGCTGTGTGCTACATGGACTCCAAGAGGAACTAAACCCACACATAAGGCTGCTGTTTAATCTTAGCCTTACCAAAAGAGTGGCGTACGGCAACAGTGGTCCCACTTCACAAAGGCGGTGCTTCTACGGACCCTGGAAATTACCGCCCCATAAGCCTGACGAGCCTGGTCTGCAAAGCTATGGAGAGGATCATTATGGAACTCATAAACAAAGACATTGGGGACCTACAGACATTGGATCCTACCCAATTTGGCTTTGTCAAGAGCAGATCCTGCCTTTTGAACTTGGTCGGCTTTTTTGAAACCGTCACTAAGGCCATTGATGAGGGTAAGGCAGTTCACACAGCCTACCTTGACCTTGCAAAAGCCTTTGACACAATACCCCACTCGGGCATCATAGACAAACTCACCAGCTTAAATGTAAACCCATATGTCACAAGATGGGTTGCAAACTGGCTCAAGGACAGAACCCACAGGGTCAGAGTTGCTGGAGCTATGTCAGACTCTAAGCCAGTCACAAGCGGTGTCCCACAGGGCTCAATCCTGGGACCCCTCTTGTTTGGCATTTATTTTTACCAGGTACAGGCAAACATAGGAGGATTGTGGCTGACAAAGTTCGCAGATGACTGCAAACTGGGGGCCATAATTGATACTCCAGCGGACACAAACATCCTTCAGAGAGGCCTCATAGAAACGGATAATTGGTGCCAGAGCCATGGCCTTAAGCTAAACGCCAAAAATGTATAGTCATACCCTTTGGGAAAAACAAGGTACCGACAAATTACCACATAGGCGGTAATCCATTAAGTACGGAAGAGGTAATCAGGGACCTAGGGACCCAGGTTGACAGTAACCTCTCATTTGACACTCACATTGCCAAAGTGGTTAGGAAGACTTTCAATATTGCCCACCTTATCATGAAGGGTTTCACATCTAGATCAAGAGAGGTCATTGTGCCCTGTACTCTTCTCTTATCAGGCCAATGATTGAGTACAATGCCCCATTTGGGATGTATCTCACCCGACACCTGCAGCAGTTGGAAAGACCCCAAAAGTTCCTCACCAAGAGGATAAAGGGTCTTAAACATATGTCATATGCTGCCCGACTGAAAAACTCCAGCTCTATTCAGTCGCATACCGCCTACTCAGAGGTGATCTGTGCCTGACGTACAAGGCCATGTCCAATCCTGAATTAATGGACATGCTCCACCTCAGAAAATCCAAATCCATCAGAGCCACGAGAACAAGTGACTTAAACCTCAACACAGAAATAAATAGAACTTGCTGGAGGGACAGATTCATAACCCAGAGGCTCCCTACACTCTGGAACAGAATCCCAGTCCATGTTAGGCAGAGCCCCTCACTGACTCTATTCAAGAGAAATCTCGACGAGTGGATGGGAGATCATAGGTTTACCCCGGGGGTCATCTCTTTGTCACTACTAGACAGAGGCATAGTAAACTAAACCCTAAAAGGGCGTAGTATTCTCATCCTAAGGGGTGGTGTAAGCCACATACACTCTGGCTAGGCTTATAAATGCCCTAGGGCAGATAGCCTAGTACGAACCTATGAACCTATGAATACTGCAGCAGTGAAGGCAAGGACATCTACTGTTATGGTAAGATTTTACACATTCACCGCTGCAGTATTCTTTACTAATGGGAGAGTGCAAAAGCTCAAGAAGAAACCTGGGAGGAGGAAGCAGCAGAGCCCTCTAAGAAGCTGTGAAGTATGGCAGCAGCAAAAACCAGCTCTGGCACTGGAAGAATAGAATTAGCATCTAAGCTTCTGAAAAAGCACCAGAAGAAGCCACAGCTGTAGTGGAATGAGCCTTAAGAGAAGAAGGAAGGCTCTCGCCATGAAAAGTGTAACAAAAGGAAATAGCCTTTGAAATCCAAGTAAAAATAGTTTGCTTGGAAACAGCCAAACCCAAAGACCTAGGATGAAAGGAAACTGACAACTGGTCAGACTTCTTGTTAGCTTTAGTTTTATTCAAATAAAATCTGAGCTGTCTATGTACAGCTAAAGTATGTAGCACCCTCTCGCTGTCCGATTGCGGAGAGGAAAAAAGGTAGGCAAATTAATAGACTGATTAAGTGACAACTCATTAACCACCTTGGGCATAAAAGAAGGATTAGTACTTGAGGACACCCTGTCCTCATGAAATATCAAAAAAGGTGGACAAGCCATAAGGGCTTGCAACTCAGGCACACGTCTGGCAGAAGTAAGAGCTAACAAAAGAACTGTCTTCCAAGAACAATGTTGCAAGGAAGCAGAAACAGCAGGCTCAAAAGGAGCCTGAGTCAGTTTTTCTAGAACAAAATTAAGATCCCAGGGAGGAGGAACAGGTTTCCTGGGATGTCTAATATTAAGGACACCTTTAAGAAACTGCTTAGCCTCAAATCTAAAAACTAACGGGGGAGCTAAAGGCAGACAAGCAGAAAGAGCTGATAAGTGGGCCTTAACAGAAGAATAGGCCAAACCAGCATTGAGCAACTCACACAAATAAAAAAGAACCAAAGGAACATCCACAGAAAGTGGGTCCAGCCCACGAGAAAAACACCAAGTAGAAAACCTCTTCCATTTAGACAAGTAGGATTTCCTAGTAGTAGTCGATTTCCTGGCCCTCCTGCAGGACCTGCAGCACGTCCTCAGAAAAAAGGTGTCTATGAAGAATCAAAACCTTATCATCCACAGTGTCAGTTGAAGCGTGGACAGGTGGGGATGGATGAGAGACCCTTTGTCTTGTGTGAGGAGAATCCACCCTGTGAGGTAACTTGTAACCTGTGATGATTGCCCCTGGTGAGATGCAGAAGTAGAGGGAACCAGTGCTGCCGTGGCCAAAAGGGTGTTACCAACAAGATTTTGGGAGCATCCTGTTGAATCTTGAACAGGACTGTCTGAATGAGAGGAAGGGGAGGGAATGCATAGAGAGACATCCGCTTCCAGGAAAATGAGAGGGCATCCACCTTCCAGACCAGAGCACCTGGGACTCCGGCACAAAACAGAGGAAGTTGTCTGTTCAAAGGGGAGGCAGAGATCTACTTGAGGAATACCCCATTGGTGAACAATGTCCAGAAGCACATCCCTGTGAAGGAGCCATTCGTGGGATTGAGTAAAGGACCTGCTCAGATTGTCTGCCACAACATTCCGATCTGAAATGGAATGTAAACTGCCTGAAGATTCACACGATAATGGATAGCTAGATCCCATACCAGAAGTGCCAGCAGGTAAAGACGGTAGGATCTCGTACCCCCCTGTTTGTTGATGTACCACATGACTGTGGTATTTGTCCGTAAATACCTTGAGAGGCCCTGCAGAGAAGAGAGGATGAAAGTCCTGAACAGCCAGCAGAAGAACCCTCCTCTCTTTGATGTTGATGTGCTCCCTCCACTGCCGAGGCGACCACACTCCCTGAACCTTCAGGGAGCCAAACGTTGCTCTCCATCCCACAGCTGAAGCGTCTGTGAACAGAGTCTGAGAGGGAAGTGGAGGCTGAAATGGGAGCCCTGGATTCAGAGACAACTGCTGAATCCACCACAGATGTTCGACCTTGAGACACGGGAGAAGAGGAACAGGAAAGTCTAGAGGATGCACATGCTGAAGCCACACTGACTTCAGAAACCACTGGAACTTCCTCATGTGGAGCCTGGCCAGAGGAAGCATTGGAATGGTGGAAGCCATGAACCCCAGAGCCCTCAGAAACTTCCTGGCTGAAGTGGAGGCCAGGGGAAGAAGAGTTTGAAAGAAAGAAATGAGTTAATGCCTTTGAAGGAGGCAGGCATGCCAGCATTGGCACCGTTTAAAACCTGCAACCCAGAAATACAAGATCTTGAGAAGGAGACAGGGAAGACTTGTTGAAGTTTATCGTGAACCCCAGGCTCTGAAGAAGAGAAATGGTAAAATGAAGATTTTGCAAAAGGACCCCTGGAGAAGGTGCCTGAAGCAGCAGGTCATCCAAATAAAGAAAGATTTGGATCCCTTGAAGCCTGCAAAAGGGAATCACAGGAGTGAGGCATTTGGCGAACACCCTTGGGACAGTGGAAAGGCCAAAGGGCAAAGCACATAACTGAAAATGCCAGGAAGCAACAGAGAAATGCCAAAATCTCCTGAAAAGAGGATGTATCGGAATATGGAGATATAAGCATCCTTGAGGTCTAAAGACACCAGAAAGGCCTAAGGTAGCAAGAGAGGAAAAAGGCACTTGAAGGGACAACATTCGAAAGGAAGGCACCTTCAGAAAGGTGTTCAGATGGAAGAGGTCTAGAATAGGCCTCCATGTATCTTCTTTTCTGGACACTAGAAACAGTCTGGAATAAAACCCCTTCCCCCCTTGGGACAAAGGCACTTCCTGAATAGTACCCTGAAACAAGAAGTCCCGAAGAACCTCTGGAAAAAGGAAGCTGTTCCCGAGGAGGCTGAGAAATGCCCATAAAAGGAGGACAGGAAATCCAGACCATGAACTACCCTTGACGAATGATTGACAAAACCCAAGAATCTTGGGTAATCCAGAGCCAGACAGGAAGAGAAAGAGAGAGGCGAAGAGACAGGAATGTGGCTGGGAATGGGGGGATAGTCAGGCAACACGTGGTTTGTCAGGAAAGGAAGGCTTAAGAAACCCGGCAGTCTGAGTGGCTTTAGCAGGAGGAGTCTGTTTACCACCCTTTTTACCTTTAGAAGGAAGGCGAGACTGCCTATGAACAAAGGCCGGCTTAGAAGGGTAGTTACGCTGAAACTTAGGCACAGGAGAAACAGACATGGTTAAGCTCCTGTAAAGCCTTCCCCTTGTCCTGAAGAGACTTAAACTAATAGCCACTTCCCCAAACAAAAGAATATCATCCAGAGGAGCATCCAGCAACTTAGGCTTAATATCATCAGGTAAAGGTTGAAGCCAAAGCCAGGAATATCTCCTCGGAACTGAGCCAGAGGCAGCAGCTCTGGAAGAGGCATCTGCAGCATCATAACTACACTTGATAGAATGACTAACAACCTGAGAGGAAGACCCAAGCAAGGAAAGAGCTGAAGATTTGCCCTCAGAGTCTGGAAGAGCAGAAAGAACCTGACAGGCCTGAGAAAGAAGAGCCTAGACATACCTAGAAATATGAGTCTGATAATTAATAGCCCTAAAATCCAGGGTAGAGGAAGTATAAACCTTCTTACCCAGCCTATCTATGGTCCTACTGTCCTTGTCAAAAGGCAGCAACTTGGACAAAGGAAGCAATTGAGATAGCTTATCAGAGGCTACAGACACCACAGAGGAGTCAGCAGCAGGACATTTAAATAAAAAGGTTTTGCGGGCTGCCTGAGGATTGTTCCTATCAGACTTCCTAGGTGCAGGGGGTGAAAAATCCAGCATTTTAGATTCAGTGGAAAATACATCCAATAAAGCAAGCAAGACAGGAAGAATGGCCGCAGGTTTAGGAGATTCCAGTTGCAGTAACTCATAGTATCTCTTATGGATATCCGAAACCTGGGCACAATCTCACTGAAAAAAGTCCATCATCCTAGAGAGCGTATCCCCAAAGGAAATTTGCTCAGAGGGATTATTAAGAGTATGAGAATTCTCCTCGTTAGATCCATAGTCTAAAGGAGAAGGAATCTGGGCAGAATAAGCAAGGGAGTCATTATCAGAATCCACCTCAGAAGAGTGGAAGTCTCTGGGCCTTTAGGGGAAGAGGTGGACCAAGGAGGAGAGGAACGGAAACCCCTTGAGGAGGCCACAACTACAGTAAAACATTAAATAACCCCTGATTAAAGGCTTGCCACTCACTTTGTGGATCCCTAGGAGCAGAAGAAACATGGTTAGTTTTCTGTTTCTTCTTCAAAGGGACATCTGCCCTGGAAACCTGAGAAGGCCTAGACTCAGGACGGCATTCCCTAACTGCAGAAGGACCCTCTTCCTGAAAGAGAAACTGCAGAACCCCATTAGACCCCTCAGAAACCATCAACCGCGGTTCCCTCTAAATGCCCAAAATGGACGCCCGCAAAGCCTCGTCAGACATGCTGCCTTCCAAATCCTCACCGGCCTCCAGCCCAGACGCAGTAGAAGAATCTGACAAAAAAAAAGGGTGAGTCTCTGGGTGCATAATAACCTCAGGAGAAATACCTGGCAGAGGCTGGACAGTGGAAGATTTTGGCCTTACCCTATGCACCTTCGTCTTCCCAGACGGCTGACCCTTGGGGCCTGTAAGTTTTATCCATAGTACCCACAGCAAGAAGCTTAAGTCACTGGTTCTCAAGGTACAAGGAAAGGGAAGCAGGCCTACTATGAAGAGTTCTGGGGACAAACGCCTGACAAATTGAACAAGGCGTATGGTTGTGAGCAGCACCAAGGCAAAAAAGGCACTTACCGTGACAGTCTTTATGGGGAATCAGTCTCCACACTGGCATTTACCCTTCCTGGATGACATCAGCTCCAAACAATACTAAACAAAACAGAAAAGTAATCAAAAACCCACTTGGGTACTTATCTGCAACTGTGAGGGCTCCAGCAACAGGAGTAAGCACAAAAAAAAGCCAATAAACAGAAAAACGGATGTATGCAACAGACCAGCAATTAAAATGGCGTTTGGACTGGCGGCAAAAAAGTTCTGAGGATGGTCCGCCTGAATGTCACCTTTATGCCCTTCCTTACACAAGGAGTAAGTAGGTGGCATTCTGCGTACCTTAAAGCAACAGAAGTCTTCTGTAAACTGCCAGATGGATGGCTTCAAGGCAGGAAATCCCATTAGTGAATGTAAGGACATCTGGAGTTGGTTTTGAGACCATTTGTAGAGTCTTCAGACAGCTGTCTATGGTTAATCTTCAGCACCATTCCATTCCCGGTATTTATAAATTAGTAGTTTTGGTGAAGCACTATGCAACATGATGGAGTGTTGTTTCTAAACATTCTCATGGAATAGGGTATTTATACAACTAAACTAAATGTTATTGCAAAGTCATAGGAATATTTAAGAGACATTGTCCTCATTCCATGAAGTACGGAAAGTTTAAAAGGAACAGTTGTGTTTTGTAGTGCTTCATCAGTGCTACTCATTTATGAGTTCCAGGGTTTGTGTTTTGTCTTGTTTTTTTGTTATGCTATAATTCTTTATCTCTGTGGTGCTTGAATCTATAGAAACAGTGTTTCTACTGTCATTTTATCCTGTATGCACACTGAGGTCAGGTTATGGATGTTTTGATTATACTTTAGTCTTATTAGTTAACTAGTTCCAAAAATTTCATATTTATGACAAAGTGGGACATAGGTAAGTTCCATAGAAAATCGTGCAAGTTCCATAGAAAATCTATCTTTTTTCCACCTTGCTGATCATTATAGCAGTTTTTTTTTGTGCTGAATTTGGGAATATATTAATCTGAAAATAAACACTGACGGATAAGTCACTGGTAAGGGTGATAGCGTTATTACTTACCATTCACTTCCAGATGCTGTTGAGCTTTGTTTGTTTGATGAAAACGGCTGCTAATTTGTCTTCCTGATTAGCCACCTGATTTTCAAAGTGTAGTGACAGTTTCCAACCACACAGATGCCCTGCTATTGATGGTGGTAATTCATTGATGCATCCTTGGCTACTACCTTACCCACTTCCAGCAAGTATACCCAAGCTACAGCTGTGACTTCTGGTAGGATGGCTGTATTTATTTTTAACCAGCTGAGATAAAGCAGTTTTTCCCTAGCTGAAATTGTGATGTAGTACCTAACTACTAAACATTTTGGGGAGCCTTTTACTTATAGTGTGCATTAACTTTATTCACAAGCAGGGTGCTTTTTGGGTATTACCAGAGTTTATTCCTGTTTAGTTTATGTGGCTACCATTAATTTTGTTTTCTAAAACCAGCAAGGAGGCTCTTAAGTTTGTAATGATGTTTACTCATAATGAGAACCTGTCGGTAAAGATTACAGTATCGAAACATGACTTTTTCTCTGCCATTTTGACCACTGCTTCAGCTACAAAGCTTATGATTTTTTTTTTTGTCTTAACTGTGCTGACACCCTCGCCCCCGGTGTTCTGGATTGCATCTCTCTCTCTGTAAGAGCTGTTTTACCACACAAGTAGGTAAATAAATATGCTTTTCTATCGATCTGCACATACACACACACACACACACACACACACACACACACACACACACACACACACACGTAAAATCTTCTGGTGTAAAGTTTCTGCCTTATCAGCTGGTTTGGCTGTACTGACAGTCCATAATAATGATGATTGTTTCCATCTCCTTGCATATATTCATCCACTGCAAAGCTTCAAAGTTCATGTAAGCTGATTACGCCCCTCCCCGGGTCCCACTCATAGTACTTAGGACTGCATCAGTCTCTCTCTGCAAGGACTCCGGCATTGTTTTATTACATATTTTTCTTCTGTTTGGAATATTTGCTTAGTAAACCTTATTGGTTTCTTGGTTTCATTTGCTTTATAGACTGTTTATCATCTAGTTTTTTTTTTATTTTGGTCTTGCACAGTCCTAGTAGATAAGTATTTGCATATTGTTCTGCTTTGCTTCTATCCACTTCCTCTGCTACCCTCAGGTGTTCTGCATTTACTGACCCACCCAACCACTTAGGTATCTTTCTATATTGAGGAAATTGGTCTGTTAGTGTAACTTGTAGATTCTCAGCTAGTGTGCGGGGAGTGCCTTCTGTGTGGAGTCTGCATGTCCTCCCCGCGGGTCGAGTGGCGTTCCAAAAGACATGCGTGAATGGGCGTGTCTTCGTTGAAGGTTGGGCGTCGAGCTGGCAACTTGGCACCGTGAAAATCTACTGCTAGTCATTAGCGGACCGGAGTTCCGAGTGCTGAAAGACAACAACAAGTGTAACTGTTGTAGAATGTAGATGCAGGATTTTGCAGCTCCCTGACAGGCATTATGCTTGCCTCTGGAATAGCTTCATGTATCAGCAAGCAGTATGTGTCTCCTGGCTGTGTCCTGAGGAACTGCACCTTTTTTATTGAAGTTGCACACTTATTAGGATGTTTGCTCTAAGAAATAATGAACTGATTTTGTGCAATGATGTACTCACTTCTGCTGTTTTGTTCATCTTGCTTATACGAACTGCACTGCATACAGCCTTCTGTGACTCTTGGGACTCTGCTATTGTATTAACTCTTTGTGAGAGGCTTCAGTGTGTTAATTTTATCAGTCCCCTTTTGCAGCCATTACTGGCCTCTTACCTATGTTTGGTGACTGCTTACCAGTTGCAGTGGACTTGTTAGTGGATAATTTTGTTTTCTTGTTTCACGTTTATAATCAAATATTTTTGATTGAAAGTACTGTATTGGAAGGAAATCATGGTAGTTTGTTGCATTAGTTAAATTTAAATTACTGTTTGATGCTCTGGTATGGTCAGACATTTCTGTCCAGGTTGCAATTGATACTGCCTGCCTGTTGAAACCAATAATAATGGGATCCCTACAGCTGTTCAAGCCCCAGCTGCTTGAATTCCAGTAACTCGCAGCCAGGGATTCAAGCAGCTATAAATTTGACCAACCAGCTGTTCACACTGAAACTCAAAAGTGAGTTCAGCAACACAGCTTTGACCATCTGCTTGCATCCTAAGAGATAGGCAAAAGTAAGTGCACACGACAAAACAGGTAAGTGGGGAAGAGGAGTGGGGAGGGTGCTGTTAGGTTTAGGGGGGGCAACAGGTTTGGGGGGGGTGACAGGTAGTGTAGAACAGACTGTATATTTAGGAAGGTGAATCGGGAGTGCAGTGCAGACTTTATAGTTAAGTAAAGGGTAGAGATTTTAGGTTTAGGGATTGATGGAACTTCAGGGTTAGGGAGGAGTATGGAGATTTTTAGGTTCAGGAACGGATCCTAGTTTAGGATTAGTTAAGAGAAAGGGGATTTTAGGTTTAAGGAGTGATCATGGGTAGGACAGAGGTGGAGATTTTAGGTTTAGCGGGCAATTGTGAATGGGGGGGGATTTTAGGTTTGGGGGTGGGGGAGTTTAAGATTAGGATCAAGATTCTGGTAGGGATAGTTAGTATTACAAGGAACAAGTTACTGGGAGTTACAGCATTTACCGAAACAAGCAAGTAGCAGCCATGACATATCTCGTGTAAACGTGTCGAGCACATGTAGAAGACCCAATAACAATAATACAGAAACCAAAGCCCCCCTGCACCCCCCTACTTTAATATACTAACTTTTGAAGAGGAGTATAAAACTGGGTTTACCATTACTCTTGATGACTATTAGCTGTGGGAATTAGCTGTGGGAATTGCATAGAGAGAAAGCACATTGTAGTTGCTGTTAGTATGTAAATATTCTTAGCACACTGACCCTAAGACATCAAGAGAAGTAATAAAGAAAATAAAGTGCATCATATTATATGATATCATTAATTAAATCACAACCAATTGAATATGACAATATATCAGTACCTTAAAGCAACCCAGCCACTGGGGATGCACAAGCCAGTGCATTTCTTTGTGCCGGTCCCAAGCACGGATAAATGGGGAGGGTTGCGTCAGGAAGGGCAGCCGGCATAAAACTTCACCAAATCATTCATGCGGACAGCAGTAAATATTTACATACCTGATCGGTCGAGGCCCGGGTTAGCAACAACTGCCACCAGTGCTGTTAGCCAACAGGGTGCTGGTGGAAATTGGGCTACTGTTGGCAGAGGGAGGAGGGTGAGAGAGTGGTGATTGGAGCAGATTTCAATGGGCATGTTGGTGAAGGGAACAGAGGGGATGAGGAAGTGATGGGTAGGCATGGTATTAAGCAAAGGAATGCAGAAGGTCAGATGGTAGTGGATTTTGCGAAAAGGATGGACATGACTGTGGTGAATACGTATTTTAACAAGATGGAGGAGCATAGGGTGACATACAAGAGTGGAAGAAGATGCACACAGATGGATTATATCTTGTGTAGGAGGGCCAGTTTGAAGGAGATTGGAGACTGTAAAGTGGTGACCGGGGAAAGTGTAGTTAGGCAGCATAGGATGGTGGTTTGTAGAATGACGTTGGTGATCAAGAAGAGAAGAAGGAGTGTAAGGGCAGCACCAAGGTTCAAATGGTGGAAATTGAAAAGGATAATTGTGAGGTGGAGTTCAGGAAAGAGTTAAGACAGGCACTGGGTGGCAGTGAAGAGTTACCAAATAGCTGGGTAACTACAGCAGAGCCTGTAAGGGAGATGGCTAGAAAGGTGCTTGGTATGACATCTGGACAGAGGAAGGATGATAAGGAGACATGGTGGTGGAATGAGTAAGTACAGGAGAGTATACAGAGAAAGAGGATGGCAAAGAAGTGGTCCAGATGACATCCTGTGGAAGCATGGAGGTGTTCAGGTGAAATGGCAATGGACTTTCTAACCAGATTATTTAATGAAATCTTGGAAAGTGAGAGGATGGAGAAAGTGTTTTGGTACCAATTTTTAAGAATAAGGGTGATGTGCAGAACTGTAGTAACTACAGAGGGATTTTAGTCACAGCATGAAATTATGGGAATATGTAGTGGAAGCTAGGTTAAGAAGGGAAGTGATGATTAGTGATCAACAGTATGGTTTCATGCTGGGGACCCGCGGTGGTGGTGCTGCGGTAGCGTTGTCACATCTCAGTAAGACGCTGTCCAGTTCGATTCTCAGCTAGAGCATCTTCTGCGTGGAGACATGCATGAATGGGCGTACCTTCGTTGAAGGTTGTGCGTCAGGGCTGGTAACTCGGCACGTAAAAATCAACTACCAATCATTAGCAGACCGGAGTTCTGCTGTGGCGACCCCTAATCGGGAAAAGCCGAAAGACACAAACAAGTATGGTTTCATGCTGGGAAAGAGCATTACAGATACGATGTTTGCTCTGAGAGTGTTGATGGAGAAGTACAGAGAAGGTCAGAAGGCGTTGCATTGTGTTTTTGTAGAGTTAGTGGAAGCATATGACAGGGTGCCTAGAGAGGAGTTGTGGTATTGTATGAGGAAGTCGGGAGTGTCAGAGAAGTATGTAAGAGTGGTACAGGATATGTACGAGGGTAGTGTAACAGCGGTGAGGTCTGTGGTGGGAATAATGGATGCGTTTAAGGTGGAGGTGGGATTACATCAAGGATCAGCTCTGAGCCCTTTCTTATTTGCAATGGTGATGGACAGGTTGACATATGAGATCAGACAGGAGTCCCCGTGGACTATGATGTTTGCAGATGACATTGTGATCTGTAGTGAGAGAAGGGAACAGGTGGAGGAGACCCTGGAGAGATGGAGATATGCTCTAGAGAGAAGAGGAATGAAGGTCAGCAGGACAAAGTCAGTATATATGTGTGTGAATGAGAGGGAGGATAGAGGAATGGTGAGGATGCAAGTAGTAGAGGTGGCAAAGGTGGATGAGTTTAAATACTTGATATCAATAGTTCAGAATAATGGTGAGCGTGGAAGAGAGGTGAAGAAGAGAGTACAGGCAGGATGGAGTGGGTGGAGAAGAGTGTCAGGAGTGATTTGTGACAGACGAGTACTAGTAAGAGTGAAAGGGAAGGTCTACAAGAGGGTAGTGAGACCAGCTATGTTATATGGGTTGGAGACAATGGCATTGACAAAAAGGGTTAGAGCTGTATGTGGCAGAGTTAAAGATGTTAAGATTTGTACTGGGTGTGACGAGGGTGGACAGGGTTAGGAATAAGTATATTAGAATGTCAGCCCAGGTTGGAAGGTTTGGAGACAAAGCCAGAAAGGCAAGATTACATTGGTTTGGACATGTGCTGTGGAGGGATGCTGAGTATATTTGGAAAAAGATGCTAAGGATGAAGTTACTAGGCAACAGGAAAAGAGGAAGGCCTAAGATAAGGTTTATGGATGTGGTGAGAGAGGACATGCAGGTGGTTGGTGTGACAGAGCAAGATGCAGAGGACAGAAAGAAATGGAAACAGATGATCCGCTGTAGCGACCCCTAACGGGAACAGCTAAAAGAAGATGATGATAATGATGATGATCAGTACCTTAAAGCAACCGAGTACAAAACCATATTTGTACGGTTACACTGTTTAACTCCATATCAGCCACATAAATTGTAATTAGCTGTGTAAAAGTTCAGTAGTAAGAATGTATATTGTAATAGTAGAGTTCGTATTGACAACCCATCTATTTATTTATTGGCATCTGATTACCAGGAAAGTCCGATTGGGTAGGACCCCATTTTCAGGGGAGGCAGGGGAGAAGAACTCCAAAGTATTATAAAACATTTTAAGAACAATAATTTTACAGTCTTTAATACAAAAAAAACCCCACATATTGTTTAAATAAGTATATCAAATTAGATATAATATGAAAACATTGGTTAAGAATGGATACAAGTTATATTACAATGATTTAATAGTTAGAGAAATTAAAGGTAAGTTAGTGTAATACAAACAGGAATTGTAATATGAACTTGTAGAGAGTATGGTATATTTTGAGAGAAAGCCAGGGTGGGGAAAAATTGATAGAGGTATGCAAGTGAGTGAAGAGGGAGAATAAGGAGATGTAAAGTATGAATAGGTATTTGCTAACATTTAGGGATATAGTTCATCCTGGTACTGAGCAAAAACAGAGCCAGCTTTTGGTTAGGAAGTCTTTCAGATTGGTTTTGAAGGATGGGAGGGAGGGTACTGACTTGATGGATAGAGATAAGGAGTTCTAGGCCTTAGCAACATGGTATGAGTATAGACAATGCCTAGCAAATTAGATAGGTTTCTGGACAGACTGGAGTTTTTGGTTATTGGATCGTAATGACCATCTAGGATCATAGTTTAGTAGAATGTTTAGTGCTGTAGATTTAGTCCCTTAGATTTAGACTGTAAAACAAAATACAGAGCAGAAGGTAAAATATGCTTGAACAAATCACATACTCTGTTTATAATTTCTTTGCTTTATATGCATAGAACACTGACAACAACCCACTGAAAAGTACTTTTATTGCAGAAAACCATGTTTGGGCACTTGAGGTACATTTTTTGTTAAATTTCAGAATTTACTCTTCCTCTAATGCTTTGAAGTATTGTTTATTGTGTGCTGTACTTCTTCATAGCATACACCATCCTGCAGCTGAAATCCCATGTTATGTTTTGTTTTTTATAGGCATTGTTTGTCTGTTACAGAGCTGTATGCATTCCCATTTTGTATGATAGTTAGCTGTTCATGTGTTCTAATTTTAAAAGGTCTGATGGTACATACTACCTATGTCATAATTTGTTACAGCACAGTCTGTGCAATAGAAGTAGACAAACCTTTCTGTTTCACAGTTAACACAGCATGTAGGTTAACACAGCATGTAGGTT
This sequence comes from Protopterus annectens, assembly GCF_019279795.1. Classification (NCBI taxonomy): domain Eukaryota; kingdom Metazoa; phylum Chordata; order Ceratodontiformes; family Protopteridae; genus Protopterus; species Protopterus annectens. The sequence continues at coordinate 1,194,271,521 of NC_056745.1, forward strand.
GGTATTTTTCCAATTTGTATCCAAGTGTTTGCATACTGTACAGCTGACGTATCTGAAAGTGCCACTAGGTGTGGGTACTAACCCAGTTTGTGCCTGTATTTTTTAGGTGGCAAGTAGTTATCAACCAAAAATCTAGTATCACTACCATTATAGAAAGAAACAAAAAACATTTTCGGACTAGGTTCACATAATGATATATTACAAGGTAGTGTTATATTCCAGGAATAAGAATGAATCTCTTTGTCCTTCTTATTCTTTTTTCATATCCAGCATCTCCTCCTAAACTCCCTTATCTCCCCACTAGTGTACGAGTCCCTCTAGATTCTTTTTTTTTCTTTTCAGAATGATTTCTGAATATCCTTTAGCTTGCCAACCTCATCAAAGATTCTTAATTAGTCTTTTAAAATCTTGATTGATATAGCTTTATTTAAGGTAAAGACACTTAACATATGGGAAGGCATTAATGACAGACTGTAGGTAATAGGATCATAGGAAGTTACTAGGATATTGACCTGAGGCCCTTACAAGCCTAGCCAAGAATTTATCCCATGTTCCAACAAGTCAGCACCCTATGTCACTGTTTATCATGGACATAGGTGGAATCCCAGGGGTGTATTTTCTGTTCCTCATCCAGTTATCCAGGTTGGGATTAAAAAGGTTTAATGAGGTACTCTGCTTTACATGGAGAGGAAGTCTATTCCACAAAAGAGGGAGTCTCTGGGACACATATCTGTCCCGCCAACAAATCCTATTTGTGTCACAGACCAAGTTGAAGTCTCGCGTGCGGATTACTCGAATGGAGCTTAACTTGCGGATATGCAGCAGTCCCATCAGGGCGGGGTTTGAGATTGCTTTGTATGCTAGACAGAGGTCACCTCTTAGGAGTCTGTAAGAGACTGAATAGAGGGACAGGGCTTTTAGCCTGTCTGTGTAGGGTAGAGGTTTGAGGCCCTGTATTCTCCAGGTGAGGAATCTCTGTGGTCTCTCCAGCTGCTGCATGTGCTTTGCGAGGTACATGCCGAAAGGGGCACTGTATTCAATAATCGGTCTTACAAGGGAAGAGTATAGGAATGTTATGACCACCTTGTCCTTGGATGAGATACCCTTACTAATGAGGTGGGCCATGTAGAAAGCTCCCTGTACAAAGGAGGCAATATGGTGGTCAGTTTGCTATCAACCTGGGTTCCCAAGTCCCTCACGACTGATTGCGTGCTTAGTGCCTTATTATCAATGTGATAATTTGTGAGATGTTATTCTCCCCAAAAGGGATGATTTTGCATTTTTTGGTATTAAGTTTGAGGCCATGTTTGTGGCAGCAGTCATTTGTTTGGGTGAGACTCTCTTGGAGGATGTCTACATCACTAGGGGAATTAATGACAGCACCCAGCTTGCAGTCATCTGCAAACGTGGTCAGCCATAGCCCACAAGATTTGGCCTGCACCTCTGAGAAGTATATCCCAAGTAGCAGAGGCCCCATGACCGATCCCTGGGGTACACCACTTGTTACGGGTCTACTACTTGAGGTGACTTCCCCTATTTTGACTAGGTGGGTTCTATCAGTGAGCCAGTTTGCTAACCATCTGGTAACATATGGATTGATGCCTAGTTGAGAGAGTTTATCTATTATACCTGAGTAGGGAATAGCATCGAAGGCCTTGGACAGATCAGGATAGGCGGTGTGCACCATCTTCCCCTCGTCTATGGCCTTGGTGACTATCTCAAAGAAGTTGACCAAATTTAACAGGCATGACCTCTCCTTGACAAAGCCAAACTGTGTCAGATCAAGTGTCTGGAGGATGCCAATGTCCTTGTTATAGTAGTCCATGATAATCCACTCCATGGCCTTGCAGATCAGGCTAGTTAGGCTGATGGGTCTGTAATTTCCTGGATCAGTGGATGCTCCACATTTGTGCAAAGGGGATGACAGTAGCTGTCCTCCACTCAGCTGGGACGAAGCCGGTACTCAGGATTTGGTTGAATAGGGTGCCTAATGATGCTGCAAGTTCCTGCCAGAGTTCATGTAGGATGCAGCCCGGGATGTTATTGTGTCCCATGGAGGCTGCATTTTTTGCCTTTGAGAGGGCAGTGATGACTTGTTCCCTAGAGATCAGGGGAGGGGGGCAGAGATAAGGGGAGGGGGGCAGAGGAATGAAGTTTTCACTGAACATGTCTGCCAGCAGGTTGGCTATGTCTACAGGATTTGTGTATATGGTGTCCTTGACCACCATTTCTGAGCAGATCTGGGTGTTTCCCTTGATATTGTGGACATATGTGAAGAAAGTCTTATTATTGTCTTTAGTAGATGTGACCAGTCTGGACTTGAAGTTTGCTTTGCAGGATTTCACTAGTGCTCTTATTTGCTTGTTCAGGCTAAGGAGAGATTGCTTCCAATTAGACACCTGCTCCTTCTTGGTCCTGGACAGCATTTTTTTTCCTTTTATTATAGTGTTTATTTATTGTAGATATCCACCAGACAGGTTTACTCTTCCTTGAGGAGGATGATTTCGTCCTGTCTGGTATTCCTGATTCCATGCAGCTATATAAATGCTCATATAGTACTTTGGTGCAAGTTTGGACATATGTGCCAGTTTCTGTGGAGGGGCGGGGGCTGTGAAACTATTTATACCTTCTGTCTGGAGGTTGTAATCAGCTTTGGAAAAGTTTTTTTTTTGTTTGACCCCAGCCGGGGGGGGGGGGGGCTGGGGGAGATGGTGACTTTGAAAGTGACTGCTTTGTGGTCAGATCTTACCAGGGATGATGACACTGTAGAGATGCTACAGTGGTTACTCATGTTGGTTAATGTCAAGTCCAAGATATTTTCACCTTTTGTGGGGGTGTCAACCAACTGGCCCAAGGCATTTGCATTAACAAAATCAAAGAATCTCTGGGCATTTGTGTTTTGGCATGAGTATTTCTTACAGTCTATGGTTGGATAGCTAAAGTCACCCAAGATCAGAGTAAAGGGTTGAATCTTGATAGATTCGAAGAGGTCTAGATAGGTGGAGTGGGCATCTTGAGTCAAGAGTTGGAGGCCTGTTGCTAGCTATGATTTGCATAGGGGTCTTGTCAGTTGTTAACTGCACCTGGAGTATTTCCTGTGCATCATACTGTTTGACCAGCCTGGAGGTGTGCATGTCTTATATATATATATATATATATATATATATATATATATATATATATATATATATATATATATAATAACTTCACATCCTTTTTGTTTTGCTGCCCACGGCTTGGTTGTCTGAATGAATGATAGGATGAGTAACCTGGTATGGGTGGGGTGCTTTCTGCAGCTTTGAACAAGGTTTCTGTGACTGCACAAATGTCAGCTTCTTCCAGGGTTATCATGTTTAGACTCCTAGCATTTAGCAGCATGATCTTTAATTTACGTTTTGATAAAATTTTCCTGTTGGTAGTTTTGACCTCATGGCATTGCCTAAAAGAGGCACTATGGGGGAGGCAAGAGCCTTTGCCAGGAGTCTGAAGCCCAAGGGAGACAGATGCAGGCCATCTCTGGCAAAGCATAGTGGCTTGTCAGTCATGTCATCCCAGGCTGTCAGGTACTGGATCCCCTTTGAATGACACCAGAAACTAAGCCAGTTGTTAAAGTCAATAATTTTCTGTTTGTATTGAGGTATCATTCTGGGTGACAGTAGAATGCTGCTTAAAGCTAGGGACATACCTGCCTGGGACACATACTCATTGAGCTCGATCCTGGCAGGTACGTCTCAAGTCATTCACTCCAACATGGACTATGACAGAGTCATAACAGTACCTGTTGAGAGACTTGAGTACATTGTTGATGTGGTGGATTCTGGCCCCGACAAACAACTAACTGTGACTTTCTCCTTATCCAGCCTGGTGAGAGGCACATCTGTGTGTCTCACAATGGGGTCTCCTATGACTAATATGTTTGGCTTGTGTTTAGGCCGTGGTGACTGTGAGACACAGGTGTGTGGACTATGTGTGGTTTAGTGGGTAGTGGAGTTTGCATGTGTTTATGCCTTGGAGGTCTCTTTTGTTTGGCTATGCTTTTGCTGAGGGCCTCCACATATGTGGGAGTGTTGTGTAGGTATAGGTGGTGGTTGATGTGTGGTGTTCACGTTGTCAACCTTCTCAGTGCCAGATGTACTGGTTTGTGGGGGAGAGAGCAGTGACACTAGGTGTTTGATATATTTGCATCTCTCACAAATTGTGTTCCTAGGTGCTAGTAGTAGAGTGTTGTCGGTGTTCAAGAGGCAGTTACTACACTGTCTCAGGATACCCATGACCAGACTGGCAGGAGAAAATGTAGGAAATTGTCCATCCATATTTGTCAGAAACTGAAAGAGCTAAGAGGGTAAAGGGAGGAAGGTCTATGAGTAGTACAACTAGAGGATAACACAAGTGCTACTAAGGGAAATCTTGTAGCTGGAGTACCTCAAAGAGGGTTAAAAAACATGCAGCTGAAGCTCTGGATGCCGCAGACCTGTATCTAGACTTCTTCTTTCAGCTTTTCCCAGTTACGGGTCGCCACAGCGGATCACTTGTCCGCTCATGATTGGCAGTGGAGTTTTACGGTGTTGAGTTGCCAGCCCGGCTTCCAACCTTCTACAGAAAGCACCCACACGGACACACTCACACCTAGGGCCAATTTAGAGTGTCCAATCCACCTACAGCATGTCTTTGGGATGTGGAAGAAAACCGGAGCACCCGGAGAAAACCCACGCGGCCACAGGGAGGACATGCTCTAGACTATGGTACTCAATTTTAAGGTTAAGAACTCAGTAAGAAAAAACTCGCAATGAAGCACAGATTAATCACGTATAGTCAAAAGAATAGAACTTGCAATATGAAAAAATACAGTTAAACAGCAATGAAATGCAGTAAACAGTAATCAATTGCAGCAGATAGCAATGAAATATAGTTAATCAGTAGATTGCTTTGAAACAGTAGCTCACAAATCACAGCAGTAACTGACAGCACAAATAAAGCAGCAGTTCAGTTGAATGCTGTCATCTATTTAGTGAGGCTACCAACAAGCAGTAATAAATGCGGCAAACTAAATGCAGTTGAACTCCTAAGCACAAGCAGCAAAATGAAGTAGAAAGAGGTACAGTTTTTCTACTAAAAAAAAAAAGTGAAGAGACAGAAGATAATGAGATAATTCAAGGTTCAGAAGCTAAAGGGGTCAGCCTTTATTAAGTTCTCACTATAAACAGTAGAATGAGCTGATGTAATGTGACTGGAGAGAGTGTCCAGTTTCAACTTTATAAAAGAGGTGGGCAACTCAAAGACACCAAGACTTAAGACCAACACAACAGCTAGGTGGGTGGGACAAAAAAAACCAGTTACACAGATATACAGTAAAACAGGAGTGCAGAAACAGTTGAAAATAAGACACTTATCTTTTTCCAATATCACAGCAGAGCACTGCAGCTTTGAACAGCTTGAACAAATAAGCACAACTGGTTTAAAACACTGACTATTGAAGGCAAAGAAACGTAAACCAGCCCAATTATCCAATCAAAAATAACAGTGTTGCAGGAATGCCTTTGGCTAGATCAAACTTGACTGATTATTTCTGCCACAAAGAAAACAGCTAGGCCTCTCCAGACAATAGAGTTCACTACAAGCTGTAAAAGTCACAAACAGTAGCAGATATTCAGCTCTAAGGGATAAAAAAGGAGACTAAAAACAGTCGCACAGATTACACAGATATACAGTAAAACAGAAGTGCAGAAACAGTTGAGAATAAGCACTTTTTTCCAATATCACAGCAGAGTACTGCAGCTTTGAACAGCTTGAGCAAATAAGTACAACTACCTGTTGTCAAAAATGCATTGCCACTGGTAGGTTTGTTGTACAGAGATGACTTTCCTATCATTTTGGGCTATCAGATTAACATCCAGCTTCATTGACGGGTGCAGAGATGGATGGAAGCACAGACACTTCTGCCTTCCCTGCACTTTATGGCAGCCTCTATTTTTAAAGTCCATTTGCATGCTTATGGATGACAGTGTTTCAGTGACCATGGTCAGAACCATGACCTTATTAGTAATTGCACTCACACAGGAATTCTATTTGTACCATTTTGTAGACTGGTGAATGTATTGGAGTTTACCCTTTTATCAGCTAAATGTGTCACAGACTCTAGTTGGTTGGTCAACTGGTCCGGGTGCTTCTTTACACAGGAAGAAAGAGTCTCTGCAAGGAGGATCTACCCAATAAACCAGCTGAAGTGAATGCTAGATTTTCTTTCACTTCAAGATCTGGAAATCAAGTTAAGACTAAAGCCCCTCTATCTTTAGATAACTGGGCTGTGGTGTGGCAAATTTAAAATTGGTTTATACACCATCAGGCACAGGTTGTTGTTTCTTCTAGTGTCCGCTTAAAGAAAGTGACCATTGTGGAAGTTTTTATGTTTCCAATTGGTTGCCATTTTATGATGTTCTTTGTCTCACATTGCTGCAGTCATAACCTGTGGGTAGTCCGCTGTCCTCGGTCGGCCCGAATACCAAAGTGTTAGGCTGGCGTCGGTCATGGTCACTCAGAGCTGACGTCAGTACGCAGTAGTACTTAAGCGCATGACCGACGCCATATCCTCAGTCTTTCTTGCCGCGTGGTCCGAAGCAGAAGCAGCGTTTGCAAGTGCCGTTCGGCGTTCTGAAATTTTCAATTTTCGAGTTTCAGACCGAAGACCAAGTTGGGCTAAGTACCCCGTTGGGGAATATTTTTGTCTTTTCTTGCCTTAGTTAATCCGGATGTCAGAAAAAGTTAATAATTGTATTTCTTGTGGGAAACAGATACCTCATAGGGACTATCACTCTCTGTATTCCTTGCTTGGGGCCTGAGCACGACGTAGTCGGGTGTCGCTTTTGCGCTAGATTTAATAAGCGCACCATAAAACGCAGATTAGACTGTGCTAGGCTTGTTTTCGGTAAGCGGTGTAACTACAACATGCCGTCGGATCCTCCGACGCCCGCTACCGCAAAAAAGCGAAAAGATAAATCTTTAAAGTCTAAACCGGATGAGTCGTCCGTTGCGGACGCCGGTTCTATGGAATCTACGGTTGAATCTGTGGATCCAGCCGAGGTCTCGGCTGAATCCCAGGGGGAACCTTTACTATTACAGGAGTTGGCCTCTCAGGAGTTAGGTCAGGCCGAGGGGGCTTCTCAGGTTTCTGTGGTTCCATCCTTACAAAAGGTTGTTAGGCCTTCTACTTCTGTCACTAAAGGCCCTGCTAAGGCTAGACCTGGTCTTTCTGGTACAGGCCACAGCCCTAGTTCTTCGGGCTCTGTTCCTAAAAAACATATGTTGAAAATGGCAGAGGATTTGATTACTTTGATCAGGGGTTCTATGCCCCCTCCAGAGAAGAGGCCTAGGGTGGAGACAGATTTAGAGGGATTGGAGCATTCCTCAGATTACTCTGAGTCCTCAGCTGAGGATATCCAGGATTTTCCTCCCTATTCTGATTCGGATGCAGAGGATTCCTGTCCTTCTGCTTCTCCTCCAGAGGATTTTTCCTTTTCTGAAACCTTGCACTCCATGAGGGAGCATTTCAAGTTGGAAGGTCAGGATTTTTCAGATTCTCGTAAGAGGCTTAGGGAATTTTTGTTTTTGCCACAACATAGACCTTTGGCTATTCCCCTGTTTTAGATGTTGTTCATGATGTTTTTCTGAAGCTTCCCTTAATCCTGATTCTTTACCCCTAGCCACATACAAGTCAGACAGGTATTACAGAGTTCCAGAGGCACATAAATATTTGTATAAGAGTCCTAGAGCTGACCCGAAACTATTATTCAAGGGCCTAAGGGTGTCAGGGCTTCTGTAGTTAAGAATCCAGTTCCTCTGGATAAAGATTCTAGAGCTTTGGATAGGTGGGGTAAAAAAGTGTATACCTCCTCCACGTTGGCTATGAGGGCTTTAAATTGCCAGTTTCATATGCTGAAATATCAGAACTTTCTGTTAGGTCAGTTGAAATCTAAGGTAGATGCTTTATCTGAGGGTATAGAGTGTAAGGAATTGCAGGACTTAGTTCATGCTTCAGATCAAGTTGGTAAGCATTCCTTGCAGTGTGGCTTCGATGCTCTTCAGGCTTCTTCCAGGGTGGCTGCTACTGGTTCAGTTATTCGTAGACATGCCTGGCTTAAGGATCAAAATTTGTCAGAGCATGTTAAAGCTCGAATTTTGGATGCTCCTCTTCAATCTGAAGTTCTTTTTGGTTCTCCTGTGGAGTCAGTTTTGAAAAAGATGGAAGACAAAGCTAAGTCTATGCAGACAGTTAAGGAATTTTTGCAAGTGCAGCCCCCTAAGTTTAGCAGTGGTCTGCAAGAGGATGGTCTTACCCTTCTTCGGATTTTCAGTCTAAGGGCAGGTCTAGACGTGGTAGGGGCAGGGCTCACGCTCAGGGTTCTTTCAGACCTAGGACTTGGAGTTCTCCTGCACAATCTTCTGGTGAGGGCAGGGGTCAGCCTTTTCGTAAACAGACCCAATGACCTGTATCTCCAGCTGCCAGATTCTTCCTGTCTGGCAGCTCCTCTAGGAGGAAAGTTGGCACTTTTCAAACAAAATTGGCATTTGGTCACCCAGGACAAATGGGTGTTGGACATAATAAATCAAGGCTACAAGTTTTATTTTCGCACTTTTCCTCCTTTCAAAGGCATGCCAGATGTACCTCCTCAGCAAAGGCTGGAGGCTCACGAACAAATTTCTTTGCTTTTGCAGATGGGGGCAATCCAGGTGGTACCTCCGTCAGAAGAAGGCCTAGGGTTTTATTCTCGCCTATTCCTTGTGCCAAAGAAAGGAAACACTTGGAGGCCAATTCTGGATTTGTCCATTCTCAATACATACCTAGACATTCCAAAGTTCAAGATGTTAACATTACAGCAACTTCTGCCTCTGCTAGGCAAAGATCACTGGATGGTAACTCTGGATCTCAAAGAGGCTTATCTTCACATTCCTATCAGGCCCAGCTGCAGGAGATTCCTGCTTTCGGGCTGGTACTTCTCATTATCAGTTCTCTGCATTGCCCTTTGGCTTATCTACTGCGCCCAGGGTGTTCACAAAGGTTCTGGCTCCTGTAATAGTTTTCTTAAGACTGAAGTGAATACAAATTTATCCTTATCTGGACGATTGCCTGATTCTTGCTCAAGACAAAGACAAGTTACTTCAACATCTACAGTATGTAATGGCAGTTTTAAGGTGCCTAGGGTATTCTGTGAATGAAACAAAGTCCAGTCTAGTACCCTCTCAGGACATGTGCTTTCTGGGTGTGAGACTGAATACAGCCTCTCAGATGGCCTTTTTGACCCCAGACAAACAAAGAAATCTTCACCTATACTTCCAGCAATTATCAGTACTGTCCAGGCTGACTGCAAGGACAGTCCTTCAAGCCTTGGGGTTCATGGCATCTTGCATTTTGGTACTTCCCAATGCCAAACTGCATATGAGGAAGCTACAATGGTATCTCAAAAGTGTATGGACACAACACTGCCACGATTTGGACACTGTCATTCAGATAATACCTTGCATCCAGAAGGAATTCTTGTGGTGGGCTCAGGAATGTCACCTAAACAAGGGACTCTCTGTGACCCGACCAGAGGCGAGTCAGATCTTAACGACGGATGCCTCAGACCTGGCTTGGGGAGCACACTTCAATGGGAAATGGATTCAAGACACGTGGCCTCCCAGACTACAGCATTTGCATATCAACATGAAGGAGATGTTAGCAGTCCAATTTGCCCTGATGGCCTTCAAGGATCTACTTCAACCAGGACAGGTGTTGATTCAAACAGACAACACAACAGTCATGTGGTACATCAACAAGCTCTTTGCAGACAAGCTATGATATTGTGGGAGACTGCTCTGAGTTTGCACATCACTCTTCAAGCACGGTTTCTGCCAGGAGCACAGAACTCCTTAGCAGACGTGTTGAGCAGACAAATTGTGGATCCCCACGAGTGGAAATTGGATCCTCACGTATTCCAACAGTTGACAGTGGCTTGGGGAACTCCAGACATAGATCTGTTCGCTTCTCCACTAAATTTCCAACTGCCAAAATTTTGCACAAAGATGTTTCACCCAAAAGCTTGGAAAGTGGATGCTCTATCTTTCAGTTGGAACAACCTTCACATCTATGCTTTCCCTCCTCTGCCTATCCTTCCCAAGGTACTCTTGAAAGTCAGAGGACAAGCCTTGCATGATTCTAATAGCACCAGATTGGCCACGCCAGCACTGGTATCCTCTGCTGAAGAGTTTAGTTCAGGAGCCTCCTTGGCCTTTGCCACGATTCCTCACTTGTTGTCCCAGTCAAGCAATCATTTTCTCAATGTCAGGGTACAGTCCCTGCATCTAACAGCCTGGCGTATTCTGTTTTAGACCCTGGGGGGTCTCAGCTTCCTCAACAGGTTTTGAATGTCATTTTGGAGGCCAGACGGCCCAGTACTAGGAAAGTTTATGCTGATAAATGGAGGAGATTTTTTCTTTGGAGCACAGCAAAGAGCTTTGATGTCTCAGTGCCTAATTTGAGTTTTACACTGCAGTACCTTACTGAATTACTAGACAAGGGTTTGTCTTTTTCCTCCGTGAAAGTTCATGCTGCAGCCATTTCTGCTCACTATGATTGTGACCCTCCTTTATTTTCTCACCCTTTGTTTAAACAATTTCTTAGAGGGGCAAAAAACATAAGACCTCCAATAGAGCTCCTACTCCTTCCTGGGATCTCAATTTTGTGTTGGAAAAGCTTACTTTACCTCCTTTTGAACCTGCAGCTACGTCTGAGTTGAAGTTTTTGTCTTGGAAGACTGCTTTTTTGTTGGCCATTACGTCTGCTAGGAGGGTATCTGAATTACAGGCTCTCATGGCAGTTGAACCCTTCCTGATATTCCATAAGGATAGGGTGTCCTTGCATACTAACCCTACTTTTATGCCTAAAGTTATTTCTAATGTGGCCTTAAACCAGTCTATTCATTTACCTACTTTTTATGCTGATCCCCAAAATAAAGGGGAAAAAGTCTTGCATTCTTTGGATATTCACAGGCAGTTACGCTATTATTTGAGCAGAACTAAAGAGTTAAGGCAGACTCAACAGTTATTTATTTCTTTTGCTTTGGGTTCACAAGGGAAAGCTGTTTCAAAGCAAACTATTTCTAAGTGGATTGGCCATTGTATTGCCTTTTGTTATTCTCACCATGGAAAGGATGTTCCTGCTGGGATCAGACCTCATTCCACTAGGGCTACTGCCACATCTACTGCCTTTTTAAGGGGGGTAGCTACTAAGGATATTTTGGAGGCAGCTACTTGGAGTTCAGTGCACACTTTTACTAAACATTACCATCTCCTCTTTATTCCAAGTCTAGGGCTGGGTTTGCCACTGCAGTTTTACAGGGCATGTTAGCAGCTCCTAATGCTTTTAGTTTGCCAGCCTCCCTTTACCTTTGCTTTGGGATTCTACCCACAGGTTATGACTGCAGCAATGTGAGACGAAGAACATAGTACAGTTTTGTACCTACCATAAATGTAGATGTTCGAGGATCCACATTGCTGCAGTCCAATCCCTCCCTCCTTCCCTCTATAGTTTGGGGTTGCTGTGTTTCTTTTGGGATAATTATTATTTTCTCTATGTTGGTTGTTGGGTATTTTCTATTTTGGCTATGGCCTTTCCTTTTTAGGCCTTCTGACATCTGGGGCAAGAAAGACTGAGGATATGGCGTCGGTCATGCGCTTAAGTACTACTGCGTACTGACGTCAGCTCTGAGCGACCATGACCGACGCCAGCCTAACACTTTGGTATTCGGGCCGACCGAGGACAGCGGACTACCCACAGGTTATGACTGCAGCAATGTGGATCCTCGAACATCTACTTTTATGGTAGGTACAAAACTGTACTTTTGCCATACTGGTGGACTATGCCTCCAGGAGCAGAGTCTCCTTTGGCACTTCATGGATTGAGAACTAAATTGTTGAGCCATTGTCCCTTACTATTCATATATGGTTACCAAAGGAAGTTGTATTTTATTGCTTTGGATGCTTCCCTACAGTTGCCCATTGCAGAATCCCTTTAAGGAGTATTTACTCATTTGTTTTTTTGCGCAAGATGGCCCTTTGCAGTGATTGCGTATTGCTGGCCTGCTGTTTCTCTGAGTTTAAATGTCTTCTCCTTTTAGCATCATAGGGTTGTATCCTGTAAGTTTGTCAAATATATTGCTTTGTTTATTGTGTTATTCATATTGTGTTTTCTTACTGCATAGTGTCAGACTGGGTATCACAGGAACAGGGCATGCTGCCATGACATGTGCTAGAAGGAGGCACTTTCACCTATAAGCTCTGGTGATAGAAAACTTTTACAGTTAGGAAATTTCAAAAAAATACTCATTGTAGAGGGTATTTTTGCATATTATCTGAAATGCTGTGTGCATGTATAAAATATAAATGTGTGTGTGTGTGTGTGTGTGTGTGTATATATATATATATATATATATATATATATATATATATATATATATATAGTGTGTGTGTTTAATAAAAGTCAAGGTTCTGAACGTATGCGTCTTTTAGAGATGAATGTGACACCTAAAAGAAAAAACAGAAGATTAAGCATGTAGCCTGTCTCTTAGCAGTTAGGGAAAAGGAGTGGATGGACTTTTCAGGGAGTTGTTCAACGCTATTGTATATGGAGTCCTTAGAGTCTCCGCAGTCATAGGTTACTCCTCAAAAACCTACCTTAGTTTCCACTTCTTTTGATGAAAAGCAGGACTACGACTCTGACCATACTCTGAAGTATTCGTCTGAACTGCAGTCTCCAAGGCAGATCTCTTCTGACAAAGAGGACTCCATCTTATCGTATTTCCCCATTGAGAAAGCTTTCTTTTGGGGAGACTATACAGAACATGATGAAACACTTTGAATGGCAGTCTGTGCAGATCTTTGATGTTTTAGATGAGGTATTACACTCTGTTGGAGATGGGTACCCCTGCCCTTTCTCTATTCCCTCCTGTCCTTGGAGCTTTCCAGGATGCCTTTAAGTCCACCTCTTCTGCACCTGATTCTTAACCATCAGCTCTTAAAAGACCAAGGTTTTACAAGGTGCCTGATGACCTAAAATATATATTCAAGAATCCAGTGCAGACATCTCTGCGGTATCTTTCTCTTCAGATAAGCCCTTTAATCTTCTGCCCAGTGCTAATGCCTTACCTGTGGACAAAGATAGTAAGGCTTTGGATAGATGGGGAACAAAGGTTTACACCTCTGATACCCTTGTCTTTAGGGCAATAAACTGCCATACCCAAATGACAAGGTACTTTAAGGAATGCAGGATAGAGATAAAGTTATACTGGACCCTCCTATAACAGAGTTTAAGCATCAAATGCAGAGCTTACTGTCACCGGCCTCTCAGATTGCTAGTCACAGCACTAAGTGCAGTTAGAATGCTGAGGATGTACCTTCAAGGGCAGCTGCCATTGGATCTGTTATTCACAGTTATGCGTGGCTTTGCAGTCAGCCTATCTCTGAGAATTTCAAATCAAAAATTTTAGACTCTCCCTTGGACAAAGGCTTACTGTTTGGTCCTCATGCTGCCAACCTGTTCATATCTTTACACGACCAAGACCAAGGTAAAACCATGAAATAATGCAGGCATATTGGACTCTCCTCAGTTCTTGGATACCATAGGAACTAACCATCTAAATCTTCCTCTTTCATTAGAAAGGACCCCAGGACCCCAGGAGAGCTTAGAAACAAAGGAAAACTCCTAGGAAAAGATACTCTGAAAAATGTGGGGAGACTCTTCTGCCTTTCATCTTCCCCCATGCTTTCCTAATGTCACTAGATCTGAAGGATGCTACTTACACATTCCTATTCATCCTTCTCCCCGGAGATTCCTCAGATTTGTCTCTGGCTCCATGAAGTTTCAGTTTACTGCTCTGCCATTTGGTTTTTCCTAAGCTCCAAGAGTGTTCACAAAGTGTCTTGCTCCAGTAGTATCTCTCTGTCGCACTCATGAAATCCAGATTTTCCCCTACCTGGGTGACCTACTGATCCAGGCTGTCTTTCCAGAAGTTATTCTTCAGCATCTGCACTTCACCCTCCAACTTGTGACAGGTCAGGATTTCACTATAAACTGTAAATAAAATCCCACATGGTTCCTACACAGCATCTGTTTCTGGGTTGCAGACCGGACACACACAAAATGCATGCCTTCCTCCCCCAGGAGAAATTTTTCCCCAAAATCTTTTCCCTGCAACCCATTGCTCTGCAAGGGAGATGCTAAGGACTTTGGGATTCATGGCAGCCACTGTCTTTATACTCCTTCTGCTGGCCAAACTTCACAAGGAAAATCCAGTGGAAACTGAAATCTCTGATTCCAGCACTGTCACCCCTTGTACTCCCTGATTCCCCTTCTTCCCTTGTCTCAAAAAGGAGCTGCTTTGGTGGATGGGATAGGTCATCCTCAAACTAGGACTGCCATTCACAACACCTCTTCCTCTTCAACCACTTCACACAGACACCTTGCATTAAGCATGGAAGGCATGGACAGGATCACACTGAGTGCAGGGGAAATGGCAACCCCAGTTTCTGAAGGAACATATCAATCTGAATGAAATGAGGTCTCATTTGCAAGCTCTTAAGATCTTCTCCCACATCTGGCAACCCAGGCCACTCTAGTGTACACAGACAAAACCACAGTCATATGGTACATAAAAAGGGAGGCACCAGATCTTACCAACTGTGTAGGTTAACACTAGGGACATGCAACTTGGCAACCCAAATGAACATCATGCTCACATCCATGTACATCCCTTCTCAGGGCAGTGTGCTAGCAAACTCCCTAAGTCACTCACTAGAGGACCCCAATAAATGGACTTCGAACAGAGAGGTTTTTCAGATGATCTCCCTTCAGTGTGGTACTCCTCAAATTTCTTTGCTTCACCTACCAACCATCAGCTCACCCAATTCTGCACCAGGGACCCTTGTCCCACATTCTGGAGGACAGATGACTTTTCCTTCCAATGGACAGGTACGTTCCTGTATGCTTTTCCTCCTCTGCCTGTTCCAAAAATTCTTCTCAAGGCACAAAAGGAAGCACCCAGCCTACTTTCACTGACACTATTTTGTCTGAGCCAGCATTGGTTTACCCTGCAGTTTCACCTGACAAAGGGAAATTAGAGGTGAATTACTCTTCAGTCAGACCTGGTAACTCAGCAAAAAGGATTGCTGTTCCACCCAAATCTTCCATCTCTGTTTGACCCTACGGATGATAGGATTTTCATTTCTGAAAGACACCTGTTCTCTGAAGAGGTTGTTCAAGTTCTACAAGAGGCGAGGAGAACCACTACTAGAAATTTTTACACAGCTTAATGGAAAAGGTTTTCTTGTTGGTGCTGCAAACATAGTCAGGACCCACTCTTATCCCAAGTTCCTGCTGTACTGCAGTATCTCTGTGTGAACTATTTCGACAAGGTATGGCCTTACTCTTCTATAAAAGCTCACCTATCAGCTGTCTGTTCCTGTCTCCCTCTTAGCACTCCAATTGTGGTGAGGGTGGAGGTCAAGCTTTTCCTTGGGAGAATCCCAGTCTTAACCCACAAATGAAACCATCTCTACCCCTTTGGATCTTAATTTTGTGCTAGCAAAGGTTATACTGCTTCATTTTGAACCAGCATCTTCTGCTTCTTTAAAATAATGTACTTGAAAAACTATCCTTCTTTTGGTTCTCACTGCTGCTAGGAGAGTTTCTAAGTTATAGGCTGTAATGGCCATTCCCACTTTCCTTATTTTTCACAAGGACAGGGTGACTGTCAGGGCTAAGCTATCCTTCATGCCTAAGTTAGTGAACAAGCTTTCCCTCAATCAGGCTGTTCATCTTCCACTTTCTTTCCTAAGGCACAGAACATATGGTAAAGGATCTTTTACATTCTCTGGACATTAAAGCAACTCAGATTTTATCTGGGCAAAACTAAATCCTTTAGAAAGACTGACCAGCTGTATCATTTATGAGCCCTAATTCCAGGGCAACCTTTGCTCAGTCATTTTTGTTTGGACCTCTGAACAACTCTTCTACTGAATAGCCAACCACACTTTCTTCCTCCTTCAGTTCTGGGAATCACTCATATGTCTTGAATACTGCAACATTGATTCCGTTGGGACATAGTACAGTTATGTAAGAACTTCCCATAACAGGTAGATGTCCTAGCTGACTTGTCTCCTCTCTCAGTATTCTTCAGGCTGCTGGCTTAGATATAGTCTTTGTATCCATGCTGTAACTGTGGTCATGCATCAGACGTACAACCTAGGGAAAGTAAAGCTTTGGTATCCTGGGCAGACATTAGCAGTGACGACCAAGCTTTGGTATCCTGGGCAGACATTAGCAGTGACGACCCATATGTCAAGAATACTGCAACAGTGATCAGTAAGAAATCATTTGTTATGGTAAGTTCTTACACAACTCAACTTTCTGAAAATGTATTTAGATTTTCATTTGAGTGTTTTCAATGAAGCAAAAAGCCTTGGAAAATGTGACATAGGTTCAAATGGAGATGGGAAGAAGTAAACTGCATAAGAGGTCAGCCTGCCAAACAGTATGTGCATGTAAGTCAAAACTCAGAAATACACATTCAAAAGAACTGTCATGCATAATAGATGAGAGTATTGCTTTCTATTGTAATGGCTGCTCTGTCCATATTATTGTGGAATATACATGGCCGTACGGGGCAAAGAATATTGAATTAAGAAATATAGGATGCAAATAGCAGTATTGCAGGAGACACATTTTGGATAGAAATGAGCATAATCAGGAACAAAGGGAAAGGGTAGTAAAATATTTATTGTTAGAGAGTAGTGATAGAAGAGGAAAAAAGACAGTGTTAGATTTGTCTAGTAAGAGATTATTGGCAGGGGATGAGTATTATGCTGGCGTGTATTTATGTTCTACCAAAAAATGTTATTATGGAGCTTAATAAAATTGTGGAAGAAGTCCGCTTTCAGCAGAGAATGTTATTTATTGGTGGGGACTGGAACTTGATTTGCAATAGTGAGCTTGTGTCAGGGGGGGATCTAGGAGAGAAAATGTAAAAATAGTTCTGAAGAAACATACAATATTTTGCATGAAAGATTCAAATTTAGTAGTAGAAATTGACAGAATTTACATTTTATTCCCCAGGATACAATAACTGGGCTAGATTGGATAGACATTACTTTTCATAGGAGCATCATGTGTAAAAAATGGGAAAAGAGGTGGGTGGATAGATGAATGGATGTGTATTTAGTTGAAAGCTTTGGCACAAATCCAATAACTTATTCAAATCAAGCACCAATAAGACCCAAAAAGAGATGTAGGGTAATGAAGTAAAAATAACACACTGGCACTTTTTTCCTTGCCTGTTAAAAAAAGTGGATTTTAAAGAGTGGGTAGTGAAAAAATGATTTCTTTAAAAGGGATAGCTAGGGAGTGGGATGAAATGAAAATGGAGTTAAAACCGGATAGAACTAAAAGAGAAAGGGATATAGGAGCGAAGTAATAGGAATTATTTAGAAGGTTTGACAAAAGTTTAATGAATTGCAGAATAAGGGAAATCTCTAAAACAAGAACAACTACTGCAGAGTGCTAAGCGCAAAATAAGGGTGTATTTGGATAATATACATGATTTTAGAAAGGTTGCTATTAAGCATCTTTTTTGATGACTCCAGAGCACAAAATCTTTTAGCATAGCAATTTAGGCAATAGAAAGAAAAAGGGTTGTCGCCAAACTTAGAGAGCATGTGACAAGAAAAATAACCAGAGATCCTTTAGAGGTATTAGAAATATTTTGGAAATATTACAAATATTTGTATAAAATAGAGGAACATGGAAACTAAGAAAAAAAGGAAAAATGGAAATATTTGTGGAAGGCTAAATTATGCCAAAGTCAGAGGAAGATGAGTCTCAACATTTCATAGCTGAGATAGGAAGAGATGAGATAATAAGCAGGATGTCTCCCAGAAAGGACAGGATTCCTTTGTAAGTTGGGATGGAAGAAATTGATAAAGATCTGGAAAGTTTTGCTTAGCAGTATTTTAAAAGGAGAGTGGGTGGAAAGTAAAAGCATCTTGGAAGACAGATGTGGTGGTTACATTATCCATTTCAGTTTTAAACCATAATTATAAAGTGTTTGTCTACCCAGTGTAAGTAAATGGCAAATGTCTTGCCAAAGTTGATCGATATGGATCATTGTTTCTTTCCACAGGGGAGGCAAATATTTGACAACATTAACAGAACAGTGATGATCCAGAGAGAAGCAGGAAGTAAGAAGACACCACAGTTGGTGGGTTTTGATGTAGAGAAAGCATTTGATAGTCATCTGGGATTTTATGAGCAGGACAGTGGCAACATTTGCATTCTTTGGTAGAATAATAATGTTAATTAAAAGGATTTATGAAAGACTGAAGGCAAGAATTACATTGGGAGTGTTCATCTTCAGCAAGCTGTGTTTGAACAGAGGAACAAGGCAGGGATGTCCTGTCTCCCCTTTGTTGTCTGCTTTTATATATATATATATATATATATATATATATATATATATATATATATATATATATATATATATTTAGAACCACTGGCAAAGAAAATAAAGGAATCACAATTTCAAAATATTAATGGTATGGTAATCAAGAATGGTTAGCTTTATTTGTATATGGTACTGTTTTATACCTGCCATAACTAGAAAAGGAAATGTTGGTGTTGTGGAACATTTGTAGCCATTTTAGGTTTTTTCATGATATAAAATTCATGAGAAAAAAACAAAGGCTATATTGGTAAACTATGTGCCCACACAAAATGGTTCATCGATACCACATTTATGGAGTTGTTATAATATGAATTATTTAGGAGTATGGATAAAAAGATTTTATTTTGCAGCTAAGGATATGTGGGAAGAGACTAAACAAAAGATAATAGAAAAACTGAGAAACTGGAAGCTTTTAATTATGGATATGGATAGTAAGATACAAGAAGTGAAAATGTTTTAGTCTCTTTAGTTGTATACACAACATACCTATTTTTATCAATCTGAGGGGAACTTTTGGATGATAATTGGTAAGAGCTGATTTGGGTAGGGGAAGAGTGTAATAGTTTTTAGTGGGATAATTTGATTTTCCCAATAGAGCAAGGTGGTTTAGGATTATCTGTTGAAGGGCTTTAGAACTATGCAGTTAAGGCTTGTATACATAACAGAAGCAAAAGGGTAGACAAAAAATGTAGGAAAGAATGATAGAGCTGAAAAAGGAAGTTGAGAATTAAGGAGAGAGAGTGGGATTTGGGATGTAGGTCCTTAAGGACAACAAAAGCAATCATTGTGAATGCTTGTGCTCATAAAAGGCAGAAAGCATTCTAAGTACTAAGCCAGTATGGGAATGGAGAAGAGATTTTGCCAATAGGGATGACTGCAAATTAGCAAAGGAAAGTAAAGAAGACAAAATAATTGTAGGTGGGATCTTTGAAAAAGGGAAGGACCATATTCCATAGACATAAATGGAATTTGTTAGAGCAGTAGATGCAGATTAATGTTTAGAAGGAGGAGTGAAGTTTAAGGGATGGCAGGAATTGAACAATGTATGTAATGTTGGAGTAAATGATAATTGTTAAAAGTGTATTAGTATAAACCTATGAACCTATGAACCTATATTGCTTGAAACATTGAGAAATATCCCTGTGGTTTTATTTGCTTTCTATTATTGTATGTGTACCTATGTCACAGTTGCAACTGTGATTTAATAAAAATGTTTAGAAAAGATTTTTGTGAGTGGGCATACTTTTGCTATTGGACTAAAGTCTGATGGTGATGAGAATGCCAGGACTTTAGTATGGGATATTGTTAATGCATGTTTAAAGCAGGTTGGTGGAAGTTTTACAGTTAATATGACTGCCTATGTAAGTAAGGGGGATTTTGTAGTATATTGGCACGTTAAGATTAATATTTTATGATGAATGTTATGAAAGCCAGTGTTGTGTCTTGAGTCATTTTTTGCATTTCTGTTACTGTAGTATACTTAATGCTTCTGGAGTAAAAATGAAGGCCGGTGTAAACGTTTGTGTAGGGGTGTGTTTGGTGTTATATGGGTGTTGTTGAATGTTCAAGAGTTGACAGATGGGCGATTGGAGGCATTTACTTTAATGCCATTTATTATGCCCTGGTTGACTTTTATTTGTTCTGTCCTTGTTGAGATGTTTTCCCAGTAGTGTTTCATTTCTAATTATCCAAGTAGTTTTCTCTGTGTCATTTTAGGTAACTCTGCCGTGACTCTGTCTTACCACTACCTACTTACTACCTTCTGTACTCTATGGTGCACCCCTACTTACTAACTTATCCTCCTCCATCTCTTCAAAACTAGAAACATGTTACAACAAAATTTCTAAATTTGCAACTAAAGCTAACTACTCCTCCCACCAGTGTACATCTCTCCACCTGCTAAAGTGGCTAGAACTTCTCAACCACCTCGACTACCTCCAACTCACTACTGCCCACAAATTAATTTTCAGACCAACTTCATACCCTGCCTTAGCAAATATCTTTCCCTTTTACACCCCTCACAGAGCCCTAACATCTGCCCACCAGAATCTCCTCTCTGTATACAAACCAAAATGTCCTGCTGGTCAGCTTCTCCTATCTTCTTCCTTAGCTAAAAAGTGGAACTCCTTCCCTTCTTCTCTTAGACTCTCTGAAAACTATGAATACTTTAAAACCCAACTTCATTCCTATCTCTCCCATATTTGGAAATGTAACTGTATTCTCCCTACTTAACCTGCTAAGACTCTTCTATGTATACTTCCTCATGGAACTTCTCTACACATCCCTCCACTCTAGGCTGTTCTCCTAAACATCTGCCTCACTCTAAATCTAAGGACCTCCTAAACAACTGCCTCTAATGTAATATTACATTAATTCCTTAAATGTATATAATGTAAATACTGTATATAGTCCTCGATCTCCTCCCCTCTGAGAACGGTATTCTTTACTAACTACCTATATTAGCTGATGCTGTTTAACCATAGCAATCACACCTGCCATGTTTGAACTCCATTTTTACTATTGTTTAACTATCTCTCTATGAATACTCCAGAAACTGTAACATATGCTCAGCTAACAGTGTACTTCCCACCTTTATTTCTCCCATTTCTTCTAAACTTATATTTACTACAAACCTTCAAATATTCGTCTACAACTATTAACAGTTTTTCTACAATTGTGAACTCTTATAACTAAGGAAACACTATTCGTTTACCTCTGCCAACTTAAATGTTGTACAAATGGTTCTCTAATCAACTATGTAAATATGTTAAGAATTGTCTTTCCATTTTGCATTTGTACTTTTTCACATTAATTTGTATAATTTTATTTTTGTTTACTTGTATGTAACATGGAGCTTTTCTCCCCGGGCATCCACTGAAAATGGGCTCTCTGAGCCCAGTGGACCTCCCCGGTAATCAAACTAGAAATAAATAAATAAATAAATAAAGGCCTCTGTTCCACAAAGTAGGTAGAACAAGAACCAGTCAACATTAAGAAAATGTGCCGTGAGACTGTCAGTCTGCTATAGGAGCTGATTAACTCATTTAGCAAATATAGTGCTTCATATTTCATTACATTCTACATGCTGAGAGCCCCCCTCCACAAAATGGCCAGAAAACCAACTGTCTGCATTGAGAAAATATCCTGAAACCTCTAATATGCCCTAGGAGTCAATTCAGTCATCTAGTCTTACCCTAGTACATTCAAACCTGTGAGATTAACCACCTTCTGGAACCTCCCATCAACCTAATCTGCATAAATATACTTGACCAATATCTATCTGTAGTTATTCTCCCCGTAATCAAACCACATCTACTACAACCGCTTTAGCAATATAACGCGTCCCTATATTCACCTCCTTTATCACTTTAACCACAACCGTTCTGTACTACAAACTCTTTTTCCTTTACTCACGCTTTTTAACTCTGTTAAGAGCTCCCTATCATGGTTTACACAACCTATTGATCTCCTATATAACACTTCTTATGGAGTGTCCATTTTTGTGAACTCTACCACCTATCATGTCTCCCTACTTCAGTATCACAGCTAATACTCCATGGGTAATAACTTGAACATGGATAGTCTCCCCACTATCTAAAATCTATGAAACGTGTCTCTGTGTATAACTCCTTAAACACCTCCTAGACAGCAACTGCTCCACATGGTTTCAAGCATAACCATAGCATCATCACAGCTCTACTACTTTGTAAATATCATCAGTCAGAAACAGCATGGTTTCTGTCTGATTCTTAAATTTAAAGTCTTTGACATGGTCTTTCATGAAAAAAAGCTGCTTAATCATTCAGCTGTCATAGCCCTGTCCATTTCCTCCTAGCATGGTTCAAAAGTCACCAGTCAGATCACTCTTAAGCAGTGAAATACCATTTATGCTACTCCTCTTTCCTAACTGCTTCACTTGGTATTTCTCAAGGTTCCATATTAGAGCCACTCTGTTTTCATACGCTATGCATCCTTTCATGCAAACCTAATATATGCTCATGAATGAACTTTTTTTATATGCTCTGCCCAAAGTCATTCCTATCTTCAACAGAACACACGACAAGAAAGTTGGCTAGTTAAAGATATTACTCTGAACCCAAAGAAAACAAACCTTTTACTTTTTACCAGGGTGGCCCATGGTATTGACTTCTGGGCTGCTACACCTCTCCCCAGTAAAATGAGAAAAAAACATAAGAAATGCTATTAAAGTCAAGAAGTATACTTTACAGTTCCAGGTCTTCAGAACTCTGCTAATCTGCAGACTTCTGAGGAAAGCCAAGAAATTTAAAAAAATGGCTTAGTCTGCTTACTAGGTTGTTTTCAAAACAGCCTAGTAGCAAGCTTACCCCATTAATCTGTGGAGCTCTTCCATCTTAATGATGACTGTTGGAAACCTCACTCAACAAGCATTTTACCAGATTGCTGTATGAAGCAGCAAAGAGCCTTTCCCTGTTGTTTAGGCTGTCTCATTAGACTGAGACTGAAGGTGAAAGGAGTCAGCTGTGATAATGTGGAGGAACAAGCACTGGAACAAGTATTTTTTTTAAGTATAGCATTTTTTACAGGCAGTATGCTTGCTAAGTACTTTATTTGGGTGTGTGTGTGTGTGTGTGTGTGGGGGGGGGGGGGGGGGGGTGGCATGGATGCTCTCAGCTGTCCCTGATTTTACAAAATATCTCTGATTTTTTTGCCTTATATTTTGTTCTGCTGCTTTTCTCCCCAGGCCTCCACAGAAAATGGGCTTCTGGCCCAGTTCGACTTTCCAGGTAAACAAATGTAAATAAATAAACAAGAAACATCTTTATTGAAGTATCATTTATGACAGACAGTCATACTTTATTTATTTAAACCGGTATTATTCTGGCTTTGCAAAAGTAGTGTGTTTAATTTTTTTTTTCACTTTCTATCACAGTCTAACATCAGCATTGTTCTCAATATGTAACTGGCTGTGGTGATCTGGGTAGGATGTGTATGCAGAAAATGATCATTGCCCAAATTTAGCATCAATCTAGTAGCTCTTTGCTCTCCCATTGAGTTTCTGGCTATTGATCCATTTTGTATGGTCTCTGCAAGCACTCCCTGTCTGTGTGGGTTTCATCCGTATGATTTGGTTTCTTCTCTCAGACCCCCAACTGTTTATTATGTGCGTTACACAATTTGTGCTTTTACTTTCATCATGGTCTAACACTAGGGTGGAACATGGAGTGGTACACAGAAGATAACAATCTCTCCTTTTTAGAGGGGTAGGAAGGCAGGTAGAATTCCCAGACAGAAATAATATATCCCCACATTTAACTTCTCAGTTTATTGGGGACCTGCTATTTGACCATTAAGCTTTGGACACAACTTATTTTTCCATATAAGAAAAAAAAAAAAAACTTAAGACTGTATATCTTTCCTTAATCATGATTTTTTTGTTCAGACCAGCATTAAATCAAAACCAAACATTTAAAAAGAGCTCTATGATACAGCTCAAAGCATCAAGAATTCTATGACTTTTGGGGGCCTAGTAGCCCCCCAGATCCCTGGCTTAATTCTCTTACTTCTTCCAGACTTAATTATAGTAGAGTCTTGGACGGTTAGCATGGGGGGGCTAAAAAGTAAGACAAAAGTTTGAAAAAACAAGAAAGTCATCTAACTGCATGTTCTGAGCCTGGATAAGGGGAAAAAGGGAAGGGCACTGGAGAGTGCAAGGGGGAGTAGTGGGCAGCAAGGGCGCCTATGGAGTCCTTTGTCTGTGCTTCATTTTACCTACACTAGCACTGTAGATTGTAGTTAGACATTTATGGTGTAAATAATCAGTAAAGCAGCTATAATGAGTGGATACATACGAAGGCAGTCTGTGAATGAAAGTGAATAGTCCCCATCCGTTTGATCACAGGTAATGGTCATTCACCTGCTGTAATAGAGGCCTGCCCCATTGCATTTAGCTGCAGCCATTCAGTGGTGTCCTGCAGCCTCCCTCTTCCTTTGAAGTCACCACACACTGCCACTTTTAACACACTAAATCACACACAGACTGCAAATCAGATTTCAAAATCATCTCTGCATACCACAAAATAATTGAAATTGAGACTTATCCTAAACTCCTGTATGTTTTAATAGATAATAATATGAAATTTGACCTTCACATCCAACAAGCTATTAAAAACAGAAAAAAACTAGTTCACTTCTACAGAACAAAATAATTCCTTAGCAGTACCTACAGGGGAACCCCAGCATCTACCTGTCTGCTCTCCACTCTGCTTCACTGCTTCATGCTGCTGTTGTATTTACTCACCTGCTAGCTACACAAACTAATTGGATCGATTATGTAATAAATTAGCAAGAATTGCATCTAATAAAGCATTCTGCTTTCATCACTGCATAGCCTTCTCTACCTAATATTAACTACATATTGCACATCAACTGGTAAATCTCCATGAAAAGTGTCTTGCTCATTCCTAGAGCATTATTATCCTAACAAATGTCTTCATGCCAGTAATAAACATCTTTTTACAATACAGAAGTCTTACAGTGCATCTGATGCAGTTCTTTATGCTAACTATATTTTCACATCCTGGAATTCGCCTCCCTGTCAGACTGATAGTTGTTTTACTTTCAAATCTGAACTAAAACAATTCCTACCTGAATCATGGATAGGTCGTTGGAACCATCAGGCTAAAGTCTTGATCAGTAATATTTGATCTAACTTCAGACTTTCTTCCATTCTAATTCCTCTCTTTAATGAGGTCTTAACTATCAGTTTGTAAATATTATACATAGGATTACTTTTGGCATCATTAGACTATGTAACTCATAGAACTGTACCATCATGACATTCCATGTATAACCATAAAATCTCTTATACTGTATTTAATGTAGTCTCCCATCAGCACCTTGCAGTACTCTGACATGTTCCACAGAGTTCTATTTCTTTTGTATCATGAAGATACACTCTTTAATTAGTTTGCACACACAGAAATATGCTCACTCATAATCCGGTGACTTCTAATGGGCTATACTCCTAAACACAACTCCTTGTCATACCAAAGTAGTGTTAACAGTAACATTCTTATCTGAAATGACTGCATATATTATGTGCTGTTCCTTTAACAACTCTCTCCCAAATACTGTCTCTTAGCAGACTGGCTCAGTGTGTTAGTAAATTTTTCAACAGATAATGGTACCTAGTATTATGAAGTTTTAACTGTGATTTTAATACAAATTGGAGAATTCCAAAACTCATAGTTGTAGAAAATGAGTTTTTATGGGGGCGTGGGCTTCATTTCTTTGCCCTTTTGTTCTGAAGGGCTGTGGTTCTACACTCCCACTAACTGTGTCGACTTACTCCAATGTTGCTATTCCTCATGCAGTGAAACTGCAGCCGTGGACTTAGTGCATCTTCTCCCATGTTTGTTAATATTATTCCATGAGGCCGTGCAGTTGTATCAGGCACACTTTTTTGCAACATTTGCTTAGCAGTTGATTCATCCATCTCTCATTTTATGTAGCTGAAAACCTACTATTTACCCCCTTACATTTCTCTCAGGTCTTTCTCTCTCTGTCTCTCTCTTTTTTTTTTTTTTTTTTTTTTACATTGTATCCCTTAACATTACTTTTTTATGTCTCTTTCTTCCACTTTGTTCTAGGGCTTTAAGCTTTTATTTCCTGGAGCCTTCTTGCCTAAAATAATTTAATTACATAATTCCTTGTCTGACTTGACATATGATCACCATTTCCCCAAATCAGCTTTATCTTTCAACCAACTTTTAAAGAACATATATAAATACATTTTTGTTAAGAATCCCATATCTCTTGCACAATTAAAAAAATTATGTTTTCTAAATAATATCAGTCTTTAGGTATTACAATCTGAAATCTTAATGCAAAATGTAATCCATAGTTCTATTCTGTTATGCTTTATACAGCCTTCATACTATACATAATCTAGTTCTAAAGTTATCCTCTTTTGCATCCTGAAATTCTAAATAAAAATGTAATACTAACATATGTTTTAAACCCTATTCTTTAATTTTATTATCAAATTGTTTGCATAACAAGTACAATTCACACCGCTTAATATGATCATATTATGTTCATCTTGTCTTAATTTAATCTGGATTCCTATCCTGTAACATTTTGACTAGCTGTATCTTCCTGTTAATTGTCATTCATAGTCTTGAATAATTACCTTAGTTGTGATGCTCCGCCCTACTTCCCTTGAAACCTAATTGTACAGGTGTGCACACCTGACTTATTACCCTAAGGAAATTTTAATGTTGAGAAACACAACCATTTCTCTTCTACCACTCCCATATATATGAACTTTGATCAGATCCTTTTAGTTTTTCTCTTCCTTAATTTTTTTTGTTGGAAGTCTAAATGTCTGTCTCATGGTAACATATATTTCTCAGAGCAAGTGATTTCCAATGTAAACTACATGTGATTTTGTATCCCATCAAGATCCTATTACCTGAGTACTGTTTAATATCTCAGTCAAAGTTAAGAGTATCAATTTCCTGTCTCATGTACATACTTTCAGTCTCCCTTACTTTCCAGCATTCCAGTCTACATCATGACCCTGCCTTAATCCAGAAAGTAATAAAATCCACCCAGTGGAATAATCAGCAAGGAAAAGGCTTTTTATAGTGTTTATACATTATGGATAAATGTACAGGTATCTTAAAAATTTCATCCCATTGACTATTTGAAGCTAGGATCACGTGCCTGATGAAAGACTACCATCAACTTTCATCATTCATACCCATAGATGAGTCATACTAAATGCATCTTATCTGTTTGCGTACTTATTCATTTTATTAACTGCATATGTGGGCTGATGTAGAGACCCTTTTCCGCTATGACCTGAGCCACTTGAGCAAACTCAAACAAATGAATGCAGTAGAATGATAACAGAAAATCAGATAAGCTATTATAGTAACAGATTCAAATACAAAATGGACATTGGGTACAAAACATAACTGACCATACATGTTGATTATATAAAACCATGTATATATACCAAGATAGCAATGAAAAAATCTGCTAAACTTGACCTGAATAAAGATGCAATGGCTACACTTTGTAGATGGTATGTATGAAAGATAATTTAGTAAGATGACTAAAAAGTAAACAAATAGGACTCGACAGTCAACAGGCAAAAATTAGATGTTACTGAAATACAGCATATTGTAGAGCAATTGATATATGTAATACAGTGTATGAAGGTAAATATGTCCAATATAAGGTATGAAGGAAGATTAGATGTTCTTTGTATAATTTTTTTTTTGAATGCAAACATAAAATAACGCATGAAGTGGATCTTTTGAGCTAACGTAACAGAGCTCAAATATGTATAAGGAATGATGCAGTTAGAAATAATGCCTAAAGAGTAAAACCAACCATCCCTCCATCCACCCACAACACTTTTTCCTATTTTTGCACATGTGGTTGGGGTGTCACCTCAGCTGTGACAATCATCCAAGGTTCTACCATTGTTCTTAAAACAACTGCATGTATTCTCATTAGCTAAGAGGACTTTAGCTGTTGTAATGGCTTCTACGTCCATATCACCATGGAGTGTAAATGTGTTTGCAAGAATAGATAAAACTAGTACTGAATTATAAAAAAAAAAAAAAATTAAAACTTGAACAATGCTATAACAAAGTTGCTAATTTTGTAGCAAATACCCCTTTCAGAACCCACCACTGTACAGCACTGAAAAGCCTAAATTAAATAGAACGTCCTCATCAGTTATCATATACATAGCTTCTTACCACTTATAAAATTATCCAACATCCATCTGCCTGTCCAGCACTAAAAAACAATCTACACAACTATTTTCCCAGTCAGTCATTCTGATCCAGTGACCAGAAACTTCTGCCTGTCTATAAACCTGCCAAATCTGTTAAGGCCTGAAACTCCTTACCTGTATTCATCAGGTCAATGCCCTCCCATCTTTCAAAACCACACTGAAAGACTTTGTAGCTAAAATCTAGCTCTGTTCTTTCTCAAAACTAGGATAAACTATATCCCAAAATATGAATAAGTACATTTCCATTCCTTAAACCTCCTTACTCTCACTTCTTCACTTATTTCCTTACATCTATCAAATTTTCTTCCCTGACTTTCTCTCTAAATATACCATAAGCTTGATTTTCCCTCACTTTATATTGCAGTTCCTGTTTTTATTAGACTAACTTAACTTTTCTTTCTCTATAAACTGTCTAAGATTTTCTAAATATTAAATGATTGTTACATAACTTGTATCAGTTCCTAACCAATGTTTTATATTATGTTTAAGTTGTAAATTATTTAAACTGCAGATGTTTTTTCTTTAATTTTTGAAGATTGTAAAAGTTGTTGTTATTTTTCTTTCGGCTTTTCCCGGTTAGGGGTTGCCACAGCGGAAGTCTGGTCCGCTAATGATTGGCAGTAGCTTTTTTTACGGGTGCTGAGGTGCCTGCTCAACGCCCAACCTTCAACGAAGGCACCCCATTCTACATATGTCTTTCGAACGCTACTCGACTGTGGGGAGGACATGCAGACTCCACACAGAAGGCTCTCCAGCCGAGAATTGAACGGGAGAACCTCTTGCTGTGAGGCAACAATGCTACCGCTGCACCACTGCGGCTTTTTGTAAAAGTATTGTTCTTAAAATATTTTGTAATAATTTGGAGCTTTTTTGTGCAAGCCTCTGCTGAACATGGGCTTCTACCCAGTCACACTTTTCCGATAATCAAATGTCAGTGAATAAATAAATACTAAGAAGTAGTCCAGGGTGTAATTAACAATGCTGCAGGAGAAACGTTTTGATAGAAGTGAGCATGGGAATTAGAAAAAGGAAGGATTTCTGGTTGGGTATTCAGCAGAATATCAGGGACAAAGGAAAAGGGAGGTCTTAATACTGATTGTTAGATGGGCTCTAGTAATGACAGAAGAGAAAAAAGACAGTAATGGTAGATTTGTGGTGGTCAGGGTTATTATCAGGGGTGCAGGATTACACTGGCATATATTTATATTCCACCTAAAATTGCTGTTGTGAAGTTTAAGAGAAGTAATAATCTTAGATTAGGGAATATTATTTAAGGGTGGGGAATAGAACCTGATTTGCAATACTGAAAATGTACTGGGGGACATAGAAGTAAAAATGTAACAAAAGAGAGTAGATTTGTATAGTAAAATGATTAAAATATTCAGTATGGAAGATGTGAATTTATTAGTATGAACACAGAATTTGCATTTTTCCCCAGTGTATAATAATTGGGTAGATTAGATATAAAATTATACTTAACAGGAACATGTTTCTTTAAATGAAAGCTTTGACACAGATCCAACAGCTATTTCATATCATTCAAGTATAAAAACCAAGATAAAGCTGCATGACAATTAAGTAAAAATTAGACCCTGACATTTCCTTTTTACCTTTTAAAATGAGGGAATGGGTAGTGGAAATGATTTGAGAGTTATTAGGGAAGGCAGAAATATCTTTAGAAGGGATAGCTAGTGGGGCAAAATGAAAGTGGAGTTTAAAATTCGGAAGAAATAAGAAAGCGAGAGGAAAACATTAATAGAGGTTATTTCAAGGGGTTGACAAAAGTTAAAGTATTGTAGATTTGGGGGAATGTGACAAAATGAAGAGGAACAACTGCGGAGTGTTAAAAGGAAAGTAATAAGAGTGTTTGGATAATATGCATTAGTTTAGGAAGGTTGCTGTTGAGTAGCTGTTTTTGGTAACTACTACAGAGAACAAAAAACAGCCATAAACACTTAGGATTTGAAGTGTTTTCTGAGCTCTACTTAATAACGTCTTGTGCATATAAACCACACTTTAGAAGTGGCAACTTTTTTCTAATAATAATCCCAATCCTTCTGTGTTCCACAGACAGGCCAAACAAAAGTTTATTCATTCTAAACTTAAAAAAGACTAAGTTACCCAAACTCCATCTTTTCTGTAAATACAGCACTCTGCTATACTGCACACACCACTTATAGGTTCATATGTGTGTACTAGGCCAACGGCCCTGGAGCCTTTACAAGCCTAGCCCATAGAAGTGGTCTGGCATCATGCCGCCGTTAGTTCCTGGTGCCTCTATCAAGTAGAGCCACTGGAGTGATCCCCGCAGTGAATTTTCTATTTCCCATCCACTCATCAAGATTTTGCTTGAAAAGGCCCAGTGAGGTGCACTGCTTGACATGTATGGGAAGTCTATTCCAGAGCATGGGCAGTCTCTGGGTTATGAACCTGTTCCTCCAGCATGTTCTGTTGATTGTGGTAATGAGATTGAGGTCCCTGGAGTGTGTGGTGTGGTGGGATTGAGATTTCTTTAGCTGTAACATTTCTAACTGGGCTGGGTCAGACATGGCTTTGAAAGTCGAGCAGAGATCGCCTCTTAATAGCTGAATTGAGACAGAGAAAAGCTGGAGTTTTTTGAGCCTGTCCATGTAGGGCATGTGTTTAAGGCCTAGGATCCTCTTCGTGAGGTACTTTTGTAACCTTTCCAGCCGTTGCAGATATTTAGTGAGGTACATGCCAAATGGGGCATTATACTCGATGATTGGTCTAATGAGGGAAGAGTAGAGAGATGATGACCTCTTTCTTCCTGGATGCGAAACGCTTGGTAATGAGATGTGCCACATAGGACTTTCTGACCACAGTGGCAATGTGGTGGTCAAAGGAGAGGTTGCTGTCAACCTGTGTCCCCAGATCTCTTAAAACACCTTCAGTGTTCATTGGGCTACAATCAGTGTGTTAATTAGTGGGAATTGAGATTTTCCCAAAGGGAATGACAATGCATTCTTTGGCATTAAGCTTAAGGCCATGGTTTCGACACCAGTCGTTGGTCTCAGTGAGGCCTTTCTGTAGGATGTCTGTATCACTTGGGGAGTTAATAATGGCTCCCAGCTTGCAGTTGTCAGTGAACTTGGTCAGCCAGAGTCCATCCGTGTTGGCCTGGACTTCTGAGAAGCAGATGCCAAACAGGAAAGGACCCAGCACCGATCCCTGTGGGACTCCACTCATGACTTATCGGCAGTCTGACTTGGAGTCTGATACTTTCACACTGTGGGTTTTGTCTGTGAGCCAGCTTGCAACCCACCTAGTGATATAGGGGTTGATGCCTAGTTTGGGGAGTCTACCAATAATTCCAGAGTGTGGAATGGTATCAAAGGCGTTGGCCAGAATGAGGTAGGCTGTATGAACTGCCTTGCCCTCATCCACAGCTCTGGTGCCTGACTCAAAGAAGTCAACCAGGTTGAGCAGGCATGATCTACCCTTCACAAAACCAAATTGCGTGGGATCCAGAGTTTGGAGATTCCCTATATCCTTGTTAATTAGGTCTATGATGATGCACTCGATTGCCTTTCATATCAGACTCGTCAGGCTAATGGGGTGATAATTCCCAGGGTCTGTAGTCGCTCCCCCTTTATGAAGAGGGATGACTGTAGCAGTGTGCCATTCTGTAGGGACAAAGCCAGAGGTGAGGCTGTGATTGAACAGGGCATACAGGTGTGGTGCCAGTACACTTTGTAGTTCATGTAGAACACAGCCAGGGATATTGTCAGTTCCCATAGAAGATGTATTCTTGGCCTTGGACAGTGCAGCTTTAACCTGTACTGCAGTAATGCTGGGTGCCTGTCATTTTTCTTGATGCTCTTTTGTACTTTAACTGCTAGATTTCCCTTTAATTTATTTCCAGATCTTTTGTTGTTGTTGTTGTTTTGTTTTTTTATATTATTTACTAATTTTTACTTTGTTGAGAAGTTTTTATTGATTTTTATTTATTTGCTTTGGGTACTTTGTGTACTTGAGCTGACTATTCTGATGTGCTGTTTTGGGATTCGTTGCATAGTAGTCTATACTTAACATCCAGGTACACTAAGACTTCTCTTTTAACCTTATCTGTTGGTTTCTTATCTTTGGAAATACAGTTTACATATTGAATCTGTAGACTTTTGTCATTGGTTTAGTTCTTGCTTATCTGTGTATTTATAAATAGGCCTACTCCTAGCCTTGCGGCCAAATGTGCACCACCTCTGTTTTTTTATTCATTACATTCTTTTCTCATGGTGCTGTCCGTCTTCTCACAGTGTAACTTATCTTTTCTTATGTAATCATTCATTCCTTTTTATTGCCTTTTATTTTTTCTCAAGCTATTTTTTGCTTGCCAGTTCCTATTTTCCCTCTGTCTAGGCACCTGCTCATTTTGCACAAGTGCAGAGGTGGCCAGCAGGCATGTAGCTAGACATCCTCAGTGAACTCAAGTGCATTTTTCCTACTAGAAATGTTATTACTCAAAGAGAACAGAATGCTTAGAATTGTCTAAACTAATGTTTACAGTACAGAGCTGTACAAAACGTGTTTATGCAATAGGAACACACTTCTAAAAATAGTCAATGTGTAGCTGTAGGCGACAACAGCTAGAAACAGTGTTTCTTTATGTTTATAAAGGGCAACATTTTGTGGATTGAGCGTGTTTTTAAATGATAGGTTTTTGGGCTAGCAGCATTAAGGCTGAGTACAGAATACAGACGTCTGGCTACACATATGATGGCCAATGGAGGCATGCTAGAATGTGTACTCTTGGTGGGCTTCTAGCAGTGCAGTTCCTTCCTGGGGGCAAAACACCCCAAGGATCCTCAGTGTTTCCTTCAGATGGTGCTCAGACTTTGACTCCCATCAGCAGCAGGTGATGGAGAACCATTCTTCTGTGGTCCCTAGCAAGACACTATTCCAGTGTGAGTTCTGTCTGCATCAGATCTGGCATCATCTCAAAAATCAGTTGTAAATAACACTACATTAAGAGAAAAATTCACTCCAAAAGTGTTGTTAAGGTACTTAGAAATAAATTTATTTGAACTTTGGAACATCTCCTAACCATCCATACGTTACTCAGATGTCTGTGCTATGTGTCTGTGAGACATGGCTAACTATTGGATGAAGCCTTGTGTAGATAGAATTCAAAGAAACCCATGTAAAGGTCAGCGTAAATAGGGCAAAAGCAAACCTCAAAACTGTCTCCTGTAAAAAAAAAAAAAAAAGGTTCCTGAACATGACACTTGTTTTAGAAATGTTTTTATCATTTTATGAGAGCTGAAAAACAGCATCATTAACTTCAGCCAGATAGACATGAGCCTTTACTTACCAAAATTTGAATGCCTGTAACCCCTTTTCATGTGTAATGCTATTGTAAACAGATTTATCATCCAGCATACAAAATCCACTAAATCTTTTCCACTTCCATATCACTTACTACCTGCAAAAACTCAGTAGCGCCTTTTAACCATGCTCTAATGTGGGACAAGAGAGATTTCAAACATTTTTCAAGAAATATAAAAAAATGACTGTTTCAAGGAGCCCCACCCATCTACAGTGGGACAGCAAATTGGACGATTTAATGTTTAGTTTACCTTTGGTAAAACCTAAAAATGTGAACGTTTAGGATTCTCCATCACCATTTCCTGTCTCATTTCCAAAGAAATCACCCAGAATCCTCTCAAAAATGTTTGAAAAGGTCATAAGGCAATTGCAGTTAATAATACAGTCCAGCAATTGTGACTCCTCCTCCTTTATATGCTCAAATAATATCTTTAGTATTTATCAAGCCTTTTGGGGCTTCTTTCTAAAAGGTAGACAAATTATTACCAAACAAACAAAACCCAGACTAAGCAGTATTTGCAATTCTTTAATTAATATCAACTGTTCCTAAAACCTTAACTGACGGATAGGAGGGCTTGAAACTTACAAGCTGTATACTTAAAATGTATTACATCATAATCTAATCACTATCACTATTGGTTTTCTCCTAAAAAAGATTTTTCAAATTCAGTTTTTTTTACAAAAAAAGCATTCAGATGTACAAGAAGCAGGAATAAACTTCAAACCATTATTAAGCAGACTCTTTATAGGAATGGATAACTCATATAAAATAAAATATTAATCAATAAATCTCCCTGGTAACAATTTGCAACTAAGCATTGAACAGTTTTGTAAACGTGATTCTTGTGTTTGCATCCACCTCCTAAATTTAAACACATTTAAGCACAGTATAAGACATTTAAATGTTTATTGTAGAAGCATTCTCTAAAGTTTAGGCTCAGTATTAGTTGCTGAGGAGCCATTGTCAGCATGTGTGAAATCCAGAAAAGTGTTATCAGAATTACACAAGATAGATTTAGTGGGGCAACTGGATCTTTTACATTTAATTTGTGTAGCAAATGGAACAGGTCTTTTATTAGAATGCCAAATGGGGTCTGTATTAGAACATCGAAGTTTCAAAACTTTGAATGTTCTAATATCGACCCCTAGTCAGCGAAAGCTGAAAACATCGAACATACAGCACAGCAAATTTTTTCCTAGGAAAAAAATAGCTGTTCCAAAACACATGCAACACAAGCACACCAAACAAACAGCAATCCACACACATACACCTAAAATCTTACACCTAACCCTACACTAAACTGTACACACACCACTAACTATCCACTTACCTTAACCCTAACCGTACGGTCCATCACTATCGCACTCCCCTCACCCGTGCCCTAACTCACCTACCCCGCCCTAACCCTCATGTTCACACAATTGCACACTTACCTGACCTGCACCCTAACTCACCTAACCCGCCCTAATCCGTACACACACCACTAACTATCCACTTACCTTAACCCTAACCGTACGGTCCATCACTATCGCACTCACCTCACCCATGCCCTAACTCACCTACCCCGCCCTAACCCTCATGTCCACACAATTGCACACTTACCTGACCTGCACCCTAACTCAGCTAACCCGCCCTAATCCTCACATCCACACAATCGCACACATACCTAACCCGCGCCCTAACCCTGACTCACCTAACCCGCCCTAACCCTCACGTCCACACAATCGCGCACATAAGTAACCCGCACCATAACCCTAACTAACCTAACCCGCACTCAATCGCACACTTACCTGAACCCGACCAGTAACTTTCCACCACAGCGCTGAAAATACCAAAGCAACAGAAACGGACAACCGAATTCTTTCCCTAGGAAATAATTTGGTTTTCTGTTGCTTCGATGTTTTCAGCTTTCGCTAAGTAGGGGTCGATATTAGAACATTCGAAGTTTTGAAACTTCCATGTACTAATATAGACCCTGCCAAATAAACTGTTTGTTGTGTTGATAGCCATTTAATTCTCTGCTTAACTTTTTAACTTTTGTTCCCACAGTATAGACTCCAGTACTGTCATTTTATCTGTGTGGGATTTTGCTGTACTTTATAAGGAGTATTCCTTGACAAAATGCTTAACTTCATCCAAATTATTATTTACTTCTTCATATAAAAATTGTTTAATGCCCATGAAACAGTGAGACAGTTAACAGACCTGTTAGAAACTACATGCTAAACCGCATGCCTTTGCTTAAGAAGAAAAAAATCATCAGTAGCACCTACCCTAGACTCCAAAGTAGCTCACAGTCCTTGCAGTGCTGGCAGTTTTATACACCAAATTGCAGCTGTGTAGTTCTTGGCAGTAGCAGTAAGGTCCTGTGATGCTTACTGTGTGGTCAGACAGGAAGTTTCACCAAACAACTTGACTAGATAGTAAAAGAATCAAAATCCAGAGATGTACTTTAATATTGCAGCACAGTGCAAAACAAGTACTGTAACTTAAACCCAGTTCTCAGATAAACAGAAACCAACTGTAGGAAATAGCATATGGGTCCAGATAGGAGTAGGTACAGGGATAAACTAAGAGATAACACCAGCCAAAAATTCACCTCTCAAACTCCTCTAATGTCATGTTTATTAATAACAGTAAAATGCCACAAAAATGTTACTGGTTTTGCTCAAAAACTTCCACAGACCTGCTATATATAGAATAAGATATCTGGTACAATTAAATGATGAATTAATAATTGGCAATCAAATTGTGTCATAAACATATCCAAGTTGTAGGCACAGTATTTTAAAGAGAGAACAATAGTAAATAGTGCAGAAATGGATAAAAATTGCATCACCATCAAATAGATGCTTATACAAATGTAGGAATAAAATATAAGTAATGATTCTGAGTGAAAAACAGCTAACAGGTAGTAAGGATTTAATTGTTCCACATATACATTTTCAGAGTGAATAATGTGACTCTATTTTTGAACCTTTTAGAATGGCCCGTGCATTGTGAAATTCGCAGGGAGTTTGTTTCCGATTTTGGAGATCGGTTGCTTGCCATCAACTTCTACTGCAAAACATGTAGGGTAAGCAAGTCTAATGGGGCAGGGTAGAACGGTCTTGTTGTAGCTGCGCTAACCTAGGTATGATCAGTTCATATGTTCGAAGGATAACTGGGATTAGTACAGACAGAATGGCTAGACACCATCTGCTCTTTTGTATTGTGTTGAGGGGGCCCAGTGGTACTCTTCTGCTACAAGAGGATCCTCTGATGAAAGTTAGAAGATTGTCTGGAGAGTAGGGAGTCTCAGCTTTTGTGCTGTGGGGTACATTTGCCTATTTTAGGAAGATTGTGGGACCACTGCTAGAGGGCATTGCATGCTTAAGTGCTTGGTGTGAGTGAATGAAAAAAGGCTCCCTAATCACGTTATTGAGAACCCTTAGCCTTCACTCTCTTGCTTCCCTTAATAAGGATATTAACTTGAAGTGGAATGAGTAGGTTAATTGTAAGGTGCATGGGGACCTGAGGTAATCTAACTCAGGTAAACTAGAAATTGAGGA
Organism: Protopterus annectens; assembly: GCF_019279795.1. NCBI lineage: Eukaryota > Metazoa > Chordata > Ceratodontiformes > Protopteridae > Protopterus > Protopterus annectens. The sequence continues at coordinate 1,194,308,736 of NC_056745.1, forward strand.
TAAGCACGTAAAATGCCTTTCTAGTTCAGCCTGTGTAGTGGATAGGTAAAACAGTGTTTAACATGATTTCCTGTACATGTGCCTTTCTTATTAATGACCCTGAACTATTAATGGTGTTTGTTTTGCCGTGTCGCATTCAACACTGCCTTTGTATGATACTGACACCCGGACAATCATCTTTTCATTGAGTTACTTTTCAGTCTTCACGACCAGTATTGTAAAGATCAGAATGCCAGTTGCCTCTTTTCTGAATGGTTGCTTGTTAGCATTACCAAACCTAGAATGGCTGCAAATCTGAAACACCTGGTTATAACAAGGCTTCTGTACTCTCACCTGTACAGAAGCTTTGTTATAACGAGGTGTTTCAGATTTGCAGCCATTCTAGGTTTTGTTCATAGGCAGTGTCTCAAACATTTATACAGCAAAAATGGTTCAGAATAATGGCATAGCTGTTATATATGTGTTTTGTTGCATTAAGTAGAAAACTTGATGCATTAGCTGTTAAACGTCTTGCTGTTTTCTTCTTTCGGAATTTAAGTCAATCTCACTTGGTACAATTCAATGAATACAACACACCCAGTAGTCTCACATGGCCTCTGGCAGTCGTAGGTTATTAATGTTAAAAAAGCACTGCAGTGGTTCTTTATTTTACAGATTTAGTGTTAGAACCCTGTATATTTACCTGGCAATTATACATTGTCAGAAACTGCATTGTTCCAGTGTTTTTGATCAAGGAAATTTGACTTTGCATGAATTCTCGCTGCAGAAAATCAAATTTAAAACATCTGTTCTGCATTTCACTCACTCGTAATTGTTGTTTGTTGAAGTCTTGCTTCACATAACTGAGCTGTTAACTGAGTGCTGAGGAGCAAACAATTGTGCTGTCTTTCAAGAGACACTGAAGGTGTAGCACTTGGAAGACATTGTTCAAATCTGAAACTAAACTTCAAATGATATTATTGCAACACCTACATAATTAAAGTAGATTTCCATTGTGGTTATCATCTTCAGAGCACCTGAAGTTTGTTTTTGAATAGCTGAAATTGTAATAGTAGATCTTGTATTTGTACAAAATTCATGTATACTGTTCAAAAAATGAAAGGACCCAGCATGGTTTTGTCAGTGCATGCTTAAAACTCTTGGTATTTTTTTTTTTTGAAGATTTTGTTATGAGCTATAGTGTTGTGTGTTTTGAACCCTAGTATTTCAAGACTTTGGTATTCAGTTATCAATATGTTTATTATTTATGGTGAGTATACAGCTATTTTAGTTGTTGTTTGTCTTATTGGCTGCTGTTTATTTTCTACAAGTTTGAACCTGTAAATGAATGCAGTGTTGTGTTTTGTTTTTCAGGTGGCAGAAGATCTTCAATTTCCAGTTTTGGGGGAAAATTGCTACGTATTGGAATAGAGCATTCTTGGCAATTATAGTTATATTAGTGGTTTTGTTTCTTGGTAAGTAGTGGGACTAATGGCGTTTCAAGTTTGGAATGTGTGGCTATTGGAGATAAGAACTGTAGGAGCATACATAATGGAAAAGTATTCTGGAAAAAAGGGTCAAGAAAGCAGAAGGAGCAGTACTATCAACACTGCCATTTTGTACTCATTACCTCGTATGGCTACTTCCCACTGTTATTCCACATTTAAAAGATGTACTTGATTGACTCTACAAATACTATCTCTGCATATGTATGTGTTGTGTTATTTTCACCTGTTGTCCTCTGTCCTTATTTAAAAACTTGTTTTCATATTAGTAATCCTGTCTCTCTTCAGGTTCTGTATTATGATATTATGGATGGAAAGGTTTAATCAACTATGAAGATCTTTTGGCCTTTGCAGACTATAATGCCCAAAAATGATTTGCTTGGGTATATGGAACATGCTTGGCTACATACTTGCAGGGTATCAGGGCATGATGTAAAGGTCACATTACTGCTGTGAGTTAAGCCCACACATAAAGGGTTTAGATTTAAACAAGTCACATAATTTTTCAGAGTGTTTTATTCTCCTTAGAAGTGAAACATAGTAAAATCAAGTCTTGACATAAATAGCCTGATTAATGCTTGATAAAAATACTTGGTTCTTAAATTATATGGATGTGATTCAACTTAATGCTGTTTTCAGTATTGCATTCTATGCTGATTTTACTGAGTGCTGAAGTCGTCAGGCATCCTACAGAGATGGATATTTTCTTGAAGGGGAAAAAAGAACATAATTGACTCTGGTTCCTGTGCTTTTATCAGGTAACATTAAAAACACTTCAGTTTCCATCTGGTCCATCAGTGACCATGTGCCAGTGTTAAGCTGTGTATAGGTCTAGTAGATTTCCTCATGGGCGCTAATAATCCATGATTAGTGCCATGTGAAATTATTTTTCTCTGTCTTTTGGCACTCTTGTGTTTGTTGGCCATCAAGTCTTTCTCTTACAATTTGCCTATTTGTCCTGTCTGAAGTAGGAGTCGGATGCTAGCCGACAGGTTTAATACTACATTGAATATGTTGTGATGTAGAAGAAATAAACTTAACATTAAGTGATCTGTTCAGAGTACCTTGTAACTATAAGCTTGCAGTGGGGTCTATATTAGATGATCGAACTTTCAAAAGTTCAACTGTCATATGGTCGACACCATATGATCAAATTTTTGAAAGTTCGAACGTTTTAACAGAGATCTCCGTACAGTGCGGAATGGGAAGATTTCCCTTTTCTGCACTGTAGTGCTATCTCGGAGTTGATATATTTAAAGACTGGGGGTGTGGGTGGTGCAGAGGGGCATGCCCCCCAGTTTAAAACGTTCAGGTAGGTTATTTGTGTAGTTTATTTTTTTAATTAGATTTTCAAACTTTTAAAAGTTTGATCATATGGTGTCGACCATATGACAGCCAAACTTTTAAAAGTTCGATTATCTAATATAGACCCGCTTGCAGTATATAGTTTAATTTGATAAAAGTATTATGTGATTTAGTATGTTCTGCTAAAAAGTGAAGATATTGCTCAGAGAGTTAGTTAACCTGCATAATAAAGTTTCCATAAAACTGTTTTCTGCATTGTATTGCTCATGCTTTGTATATTTTGTAATGAAGTAAATGTGCATTGTATTTTTTCACACATACCTATAAATGTATGTCTAATTATTAACGGAGTTTCTGCTGTTTGAGTGAAATTTTCCTGTAAAGTAATATACGTGGCATAACTTACAGTCACATTATTTTAATTTTTTAGGAACATATTTTCCTTAGTAAATTTGAAAGGACTGTATAGTGGAAGATATGAAAACCCATGGTGTGATTGTCTTTGACTTGGACAATATAGCAGTGATTTGATGTATCAGTAAGTAGCGAGAAAGTTCCTCTTAACACTTCTTTTGAGAGTCCATGCAGATGTGGGAGTGTCTTGTGTCATCTCACTGCTTTCTCATAGTACATTCTTGGCCTGGCCGGTTCACTAATGAACAGGTTAATTTGCTATTTACTGATGCCCCATGAATGGTTCTGTGAATCACTCAGTGGTGAACACAGTATGTCACTGTTGTGAGGAAGCCTTGCAGTGACTGTTTTGCTACCCTAACCAAAGCAAAATGTAGCAGCAGTTTTCTTTCCCCATAATTCTGCTACAGGGGCATACATCTGGGACAGTGCAGTCCAGATGTGGCCTCCAAACATTCTATATGCATTTTTCCTTAATCACAGTGTTTCTACAGTAGGCAGGAGAGCTAGGGCAAAGTTATTCTCATAACTTCCTTTTCTGCCCAGACGGGTTAAATTCCATGTGCTTTGAACTTACCTGTTAAGCCTCGTCTCTTCAGTCTGTTGGCTTAGCTGTCTGAGAAGTCTAGCCTGGGCCTTCACTGCCTGAAACTAATCCCATTATTTATCCAGTGCTTTTACTAGCCAGGCCCCATGTTACCCTGATAACATCACAGAAACTAACCTCTATAAAAACTGATCTTGGCAACTGGACAAAGTTTTCTAATTGAGCAACAGATCAAGAAATAGATCAGATTTTCACCAGAAGTTGAACTCTTCATCCTTGCCTTCATTAAAGGTGACTATTTTACTGTAAACTCTCTTTAGAGAGCCTACTCCTTCTTGGGACCCAAATTTTATGTAGAAAAATTGTCTCTACCACTTTCGAGCCAGATGCAAAAGTGCTTATTAAGTGTTTCTCTAGAAGAACATTTTTCTTTATGGCAGTTATTTTTACTAGAAGAGTTATTGAACCTTAAAAATATTCTAAGTCTCCATGTCTTTGTGTCATCTTTCATAACGTGTGTCATATATATATATATATATATATATATATATATATATATATATATATATATATATATACACACACACACACACACACACATATACAAACACACACTTCCAGCCTTTGTGCCTAATGTAGCTATAGAGGCTAACCTAGGGTAGTGCTTACTGCATTGTCTTGATGATAATTTCCAGCTACGTTTTTACGTTTTGTCTGTTTAGAATGAAGTATATTACAAAGGAGAACAAAATCTGTTTCCTTTAGTCTCAGAGAAGTGGGAGAAAATTCTCCAATGTTACGCTGTCTAGCTGGTTCTCAGACTGCATAATGTTTTGTTATGATAAATACGACAAACCCTTATCAAACAAACCTAAAGCATATTTGGCCAGAACTATGATTCTTTCTTGGCTTTTTTTCAAAAATGGTGCTGTAGATGATATTTATGCAGTTTTGACATGGGCTTCACTGCAAGACACTGTAAGCCAAATTTGATCTGAGGTCCAGGTCTAAATTCAGTGCTGGGATACTTAGGAAAATTCTGTACTAATGTTGCCTAAGTGGTCATTGAATGTACAAGGCAGCTGGACCAAGTGGCCGTTTACACCTTGTCAATACCCATTCTTTGGTGGTACAGGCCATTCACACCAGGGGGTATTTTTGGATAGCCATCCAGTTGTCTGACTCCTTTTTCAAGGAAAAAAAGTGTGTTGCATTACTTAATTTTGTGTGCAAGTTTGTTCCAGAGAACGAGTAACAATTTAATGACAAATGTGTCTCTCCACCTTGTTTTGTATATTTGCCTAAGCAAGTTTAGATCACTGGTTGTAGTGTTAGTGGGACTATTTGATTTGTCAAGCTCTATGAGGCCTTGGAGTAGTGGATCCCTAATGGCCTGAAAGGTTAGGCACAGATAACCTAAAGGAGTCTATAGGGCACTGAATAAAGGAAAGTGCTTTCAGCCTGTCCTGGTACCTTTTGTCTTTTAAGCTTGGGATAATTTTAGTGTCCTGGTACCTTTTGTCTTTTAAGCTTGGGATAATTTTAGTTGGAAACCTTTGGGGTCTTTACAGTTGTCTGATAAACCTTGTAGGTTACATAGTAAAAGAGGCAATGTATTTGATAATAGGCGTGATTAGTGTGGAGTATAGGGGTGAGAATTTTCTTGGATCTTGGTGATGTACCTTTTGTAGTCGGCTGCTCCAGTTATAATGATTTCCTAACCACTTTTTCAATGTGATGGTCAAAGGCAAGAGAATTATCTACGTATGTTCCAAAGTCCATCACCTCACTTTCATTTTGAAGTGGGTAGTTATCGATACTGTAGGATGAATGATGGCACTGCTTACCAAATGTAAAGATATTACACTTTTTAACATTTAGTTTAACTTACTTTTGAGCACCAGCTGTTGACATGTTGGTTCCATTTGGAATTTCTGTGCATCAGAGGGGACTTGAGAGTGACATCCACGTTTGCAGTCATCCGCAGACTTGGTTAGCCATAACTCCCCATTTGTAATTTGATACCGGTAAAGTATATGTTGAATTACAGAGGTCCCAACACTAAACCCTGAGGAACACCACTGGCCACCTTCATGTGTGGTAAGGACAGATCAGCCACCCTCACTACATGGGTTCTATCCGTCATCCAATTTGTTAGCCACCTAATTACTTATGGGTTAATTTGGAACTCATTCAGCTTATTTAGTATGTTAGCATGTTGTACAGTAACAAAAGCCTTATCCAGGTCAAGGTAAACTATATGGACATTATGTCCAGTGTATATGACTTGTGTTTTTCTCTCAAAGAAGTTGACCAGATTCAAAAGACAGGATATACCTATAACAAAGCTGAAATGCTGGGGGTTAATTAGGTCATGTATGATGCTTTCCATTGGCTTTACAGGTAAAAGGAGTCAGGCTAAAAGATCTGTGGTTTCCAGTGTCAGTGGTGAGTCCATGTTTATGACCTGGCATCATAACAGCTGTGCGTTGTACTTCATGGACAAAACCAGTGAATAAGCTCAGGTTGCGTAGCTGTAGGAGCAGGTCCACTAGGGCAGCATTTGTATTGTTTATTAGGCAACCAGTTGTATTATCCGGCACCATGGATTGTGTTTTTTTTGTTTTTGAGATTACTTTAACAAGTACTATTTAATTATGGTGGAGGGGTTGAGATTCTGTGGGATATGTAGGCTTTGTGTAGTTTTTTTCAGGGGTGAAATTTACACAGAGTTTGCATAAGTATTTGTCGTCAATATCTTGGGTATTGCAGTTAAACTTGAATTTAGAGGCTTCATCATCTTAGAATTGTAGAAGGCTTTCATGTTTGAAGTCTGTAAACTTTGTGCTGTTTGCAATTAACTGCTTGGAGATTTTAAAAGAAAAGGTTACTACTTTGTGAATGGATTTAACTGGAGAAGGGAGTTACCAGGTGGATAGTTTATATTGATACTACATTGGTGAAGACCTGGTCAAGTGTATTTTGATCTCTGGTGTGTTCCTTGACAGTTTGGCCCAGGGAGTTTTTATTTATGAAATCAAGGAGTTTTGGGGTGTAACCTGCAGTTGAGGTATAGATATCCTAGTTTATCATCTTGTACTTTGTCTCCTAGGATAAAGAAATTCCTGTTATTTTCAAGTTCATCCAGTATATTTAGGAATCTAATATGGCTTTCTGGGAGCATAGAGGTGGTTCTGTGACATGCTGTGATCTGTTACTTGGTCCTATTTAATGTGGTTTGGATCTCTAGCAGTACAATTTTTGGATCTTTAGGAATCTGTCTAGAAGTAATGTGGTATTTAACAAGTACAGATTGTCCACAACATTTACTTGGGACAGAGTCCTCAGTTATGCTGGCAACTTTGTCCTAAGGTTGAAGTGAGAAGACTGGTTTATGTAAAATAGGGGCAGTATGTACTTAACATAATGATCTCCATGATCTGTGCATACCCACTTCAACAGTCCCACCTACCTTTCACCATCCTTGTTATTTTACTTTGCATAGAGACCTACTGGATATGGCTGCTGGCCTTATGGGGTTCTGAGATGATATAGCTTGTCCTTGATGCAGTCTCAGTTTGGAGAGAAGAATAGATATAGTGCATTATAGGAGCAAGGAGAGGAGTTTTAGAACCTGAGAGAATCAAAGGTGCCTTGCAACAGTTGCTTGTATCTATCTGCAGGTCTTATGGTTGATGTGTTTAGACATGGATCATAAAGGTAAAATATAAATTTCATGTTTTAATTTTTAATAAGTTGGTAAATTCCTGATAGATAGTGATGGAACATTTCAGGCTGTTGAACCTCAGAATAAAAAAGCCTCCTTGAAACACTCAGTTCGTAAGGTGGGACAGCAAAGTAAGTGGATTGGATGAGATATATAGGCTGTGTATAAGTGGTTTAAAGTTAAGGGGTTCAGGGACCTAGGCAGCAAGACCTTTCCCTGTCATACATTTGGTTGGGGACACATGGCTGAAGTGACAGTCAGCTACAGAGAAATATGGCTGTTAAAGATTCCCTGTGAGCAAAGAGAAGAACATGGTACCTTGCCCACAACTTCAATAACCAAGTGCACAGGGAAAAAATAATGTCCATGGCCCCCAAAGCAGCATGAGACAGCAGGCAGAATAGTAGGCACTGGCAACAAGTTGGCCAGTGGGCTTGTCAGTAGCAGTAAAAATGCAGTGCACTATGGGCAATGCCATTGTAATTGGTGTATGTAGACCACTACCCCCTTCACAGTGTTTAGGGAACATTACCTAAAATGCATACTGGAGCATAAATGTGACTAAAGTAGCATGCAGGATTTCCTCCATGCTGTAGCACACTTCTACATGTTGTAGTTACATAAGCATGTACTGTACACTGAGCCCAACACTCATTACTTCTTCTACCCCAATGCACTTAGTTGTTAAAGCTGTGAGCATGACAGTGTGTGCTACTTTTTGCCATGGCAGAGTGTGCTATGTTTTGCCCACAGGGAATTCATAATAGCCATATTTTTCTACAGCTGAATGCCACTTCAGCCATGTGTCCCCAACCAAATGTATGACAGGGAAATGTCTAACTGCCTAGGTGCCTGAACCCAAAGTTAAGTGGAGATCTAACAGCATGACACTGCATTAGGAAGACAGTGTTGTCCTTTTAGAGACTGGCAAAAGCTTGGATTTACTCAGGGTATTATAGTGGTGCTCAAGCTTCAGGGCTTGAACCATATATTTGGGTATTTTATGTGCATCACTTTTTTCACCCTAAAAAATAAAAAAAAAAAAATGAAATGATCACCTAAATGATTTCAAAATAGGGATGTTCAATCATATTTAATTGACTGCCATTTTTTATTGAAACTTTACTATTGAAGTCAGTAGTGATGGCAGAACGGCAGGGCTAAGGAAGTTTATCCTTAGCCCCAGGTTGGAGTCTCAGAGTTGGTGTGTTTATAGACATGGGGGTGGGTGGGAGTACTTGGAGATTTGCTTCCCCATCAGGAATTTTTTTTGTCTGCTTCTGTTGCAGTCAGCAGTGTATGTAGATCAATTGACAGACTTGTTAATCTATTGTACAATTTTTTTCTAGTGTGATATTTTGCTGTAGATCTGAAAAATCTGAGGTGGGCTGCAATAATCCAGTGTGGGTTTATGATGCCTTTTGCTGTGCTAGATTTAGCTTTGGGGTTAACAGAGATTTTTATGACAACAGCCTAATAGTGCCTTCAGTGTGGCTAACAACTTATCCAGATGAATTCTAGAAGTTATTTAAGACATTTACTCAACCATCTTAACTGGTGTACTGAGACAAGACCTCCATGTGATGACTGAGTCCAGATGTCAGTAATAAGGTAGATGCAGTTGGCTGTGCCAAAGAGCACAGCTATTTTTTTAAAAGTGAGGGAGAGTCCAAGGTCTTTGATACAAGGACCATTGCAGGGTTTCTGTAAATTGTGGCTGGGATTCATAGAGATTTGCACAGCAGCTAATTACGCAGCTGAAATAAGGAGACTTGTGGTGCTCTGCAACACTGCAGTTTATAGTATTAACATTAAGTTGTGATTTTTATATCTATGAATTATTAACTTGAGCAGTTAGGCATCTGTTAGGGAAGCACCCGACCAGCCTGCTAGTCTGTAGCAGAGGTGTGTGTGTTTGTGGGTGTGTATGCATATATGCCTATAATTATATATAATATATATGGGTCTACTTTGGTTTACTGAAGACTCATTTCACTGAATTTCAAAACACTCACACCACATCGCTGAAAGTTCAAATCACTGAAAACTCATTTGACTGAATCACATTTCATTGAATGTAAGTACTGTTGTGCAAATAAAACTTATATGCCCTTTTTCCCACTGGAGTTCGATCCCGGAGTTAGTATATATAGTTAAAGGGTGTGGTGGGTAGTAGACCCCCACCTACTTTTGGTTTTATATTGTTAGCTTTCAGTGAAATGAGATTCATAAATATAAAAGCTAAGTAGGTGAGGGACTACACCTCCTACACCCCCCAGTATGGGGGGGAGCTGTGCTCCCCTAGCTATATATACTAACTCCGGGATCGCACTACACTGGGGAAAAGGACATATATGTTTTATTTGCCCAACAGTACTTGCATTCAGTGAAATATGATTCAGTCAAATGACTTTTCAGTGATTTTTTTGAGGGTGAGTTGAAATTCATTGAAATGAGTTTTCAGTGAATCAAAGTAGACCCATATATATATATACATATATATATATATATATATATATATATATATATATATATATATATATATATATATATATATATATATATATATACACACACACACACACACATATATATACATATATATATATATACACACACACACACACACACACACACACACATATATATGTATGCGTATATAATACATACACATGCACACACATAAATATATATATAGAGAGAGAGGGAAACATTCACACACAACAGACCTGAGCCATGACAGCTTACAATCTGTCAGCAGTGATCATACTCTCGATTGCTTATAGATAGTTTATAAACCATGCAACTGCCCAACCTCTCTGTAATTTTTTAAAAAGCAGTTAGTTTCTACCATTAAAAATGACTTAACTGTAACAGTGAAGACTTTTTATAAGCTATCCATAAGCAATTAGGAGTGTGATCACTTGCAGATAGCTTGTACACAGTATGTAACTTGCATTGCCTCCAAACATGCACTTCTGCAGACAGGTTCTTAGCCATACCACCTTAACCCCCTCCCTCTATTACACATTTGCAGTGGTATCCCATTACAGGTACACACACAGACACACACACACACACACACACACACACACACACACACACACACAGACACACACACACAGAGTACAAGTCTGCTTAGTCAGAGTGGCAATTTGCACAGGGTAAAGCAAAGCACAGCAGACCTGCTGTAGTGTATTGCAGTCTCTCTTGTAGAGAAATGCCTAGTGAAAGGAGTAAATAAACTCCAATAATAACTGCATTGCACCTTTTCTGCTTAGTTCGGCTCTTTTGTTAGTATGACTGTTTGAGTATGACTGCTTATGAGTTGCTGTACTGTGCAGTGACCAAGTCAGTGAACTGAACTGTGATCCACAGGCTGAACTGCAGATTTCTGTATTTGCATGTGGCACTGGAGAGAGCCGCGGTGGTGGTGCTGCGGTAGCATTGTCGCCTCACAGTAAGACGCTGCCCGGTTCGATTCTCAGCTAGAGCGTCTTCTCCATGGAGACATGCGTAAATGGGTGTACCTTCGTTGAAGGTTGTGCGTCAGGGCTGGCAACTCGGTATGTAAAAATCAACTGCCAATCATTAGCGGACCGGAGTTCCGCTGTGGCGACCCCTAACCGGGAAAAGCCGAAAGACACAACAACGTGGCTCCGGAGAACTGAGCATTATGTCATACTACAAGAGCTGCAAGTCGTTGGGCTGAGTTGTGGGAAGGCATGCATAATACTACACAAGACCAGCTACATGGCTCTGCATAGTATGCAAGGAGCCTACAAATACTAGCCTCTGTGTTTGATATTAGTATGGAACTTGTCACCAGACCAGACAACTATTTTCATATGAATAAAAGTTGGCTGATAAACTGGGCTGAGAGATATTGAAGTTATTTGTAAAGATAGTGAATAGGAGTGCCACCAAGACTGAGCCCTGTAGGGATACCAGTTGATCATGCTCTCTGAATGGAAAAATGAATTGCTTATTTTCAGATAGCAACTTCTTTTAGAGAGTTAATTTCTCATCTAGTCTAAAGATGCAAGTGAGAGTGTAATGTTATAACTCTAACAAAAGTTTTAAGCTGTTGGAATGCACAGACTCTACTGCTTAGTTGATGTTGGAGACTGCCTCCACTTCTTTGGGAGAGCGCCAGTCTCACCTTAACTCCCTTTAGGCTCAGGACTGCTTCTTATGTCATCTGGGCAGTGTGATTGGGAGTACCACCCCCCCTTTCTCCATTGAGATGTGATGTGCAGCATTGGGAAGTTGATGCTTGTTCTTTGCCAGTGGGGTGGCTGGCCTCTCTCCATATGGTGAGTGATTTAGTATGACTGCCCTCAGTGCTGTGGTGGATGCAGTACTTACTAGCAGGGCTTGATTAGAGGAAATTCCCTCTTTGTCCTGTTCCACCAGAGGAGGGTGTGTTTTCTCAGGTTTGCCCAGTCTTTGACCACTGGGATGGTGGACTGTCCACTTGAATCCCCTTATATTATGCTAATGCAGTTGCACAGTGTGCTTCCTTTGGTGGTGGACTGTGTTTGAGCTCTTTTCCTAAGATCTTGCCCTTTTTGCTGGTTGGCTTTCGGCAGGTCTCCTCTGTTCCTTCAGGGGGGTAGTCCTAACTGGGCCTTTTGCCCTGGTGTGGTGTGCAGACCAGGTTCTGTGCTGTTTACAACCTTACTTTGTTGTCTGATATACTTCCTTTAGGTGCTTTTTGTCTTTGAATGCTAGAGAAGTGGATACTTAAATGGGAGAGTTTTGTCTGCCCTTTTTTTATTAATGCTACTCGTTGTGGAAGATTAGTTTATTCCTAAGTTCTTTTGGGCTCTGCTTACATGAATTATGGTTTCCCTCTGAGGGTCTTCTGCCCCTTCACTTTTTTGGGGGATAGTGTCTAGTGGTTAATGTTTTGCTAAAGTCTACCCTTTACCTCCAGGAAAGCCTTTGGTCTTTCCTCAGATCTGTCTCTTGGTTATCCTTGCCCCATGGAAGATTTTTTTGGTGTTTTGGGACTCAGAAATGCCCCCTCCCATAATAAAAAAAACTTTGCTGCCAAGAAACCTCAGGGCGATGCCTCAATACTTGTCATGTCCCTAGGTCTACTGGCTATGGAGTGTGACCCGTTGGGTCTTGCTAGAGTCGTAGGATCATCATATCGCTTCTGTGCTGCTGCAAATTTTTCCAAATGTATGATGTGTTGGCTGGGAAGGGATTAAAGAGACTGCTAGAGTCTGGGAGTATAGTCACCTTAATTGTTAAGGAATGTTATGTATGTAGACGAAAGAAATTACAAGAGGAAGGTAGAAGTGATATGTAGTAATGGAGATAGGAAGGAGTATCCTATATCATGTAGAAATTCAGTCTCTGTTGAGTAAAGTACTACATCTTGTACCTTGGATACCTAATTTAACACGTAGTGTCATAATTGGTCAAGACTTCCCTCAATTCAAAGCATTGTGGACAAAATTGTGGAAGGAGCCCAATTACTCATTGACTGGAATATACCCCTTGTAAAATGGTAGGGGGAGGGATTAGCAAACTAACACATTGGTCTGAAGTAGTTAACTTCATTGTATCTGCAACCTGTGGGTATATGGATCCATATCGGATCCGAGCCGGCAATTTTTTTTCTAGCATCTGCTCCAAGCTCCTCCCCTTACCCATAATGCCATACCATCTCCTATCTCCCTCAGGTCTCGTTTGCCGCACCAGTAGTGTGCATCATGTTCTCCTTTGCTGTGAGCTCAGGGATAGTAAATGGTATTATTTCTTGTATCTAGTGTGTGTTTGAGTGACTGTTTTCCCTTCCTCCCCTTGTTTAGTGTATCGCTTGTTCATCGGTGTAAAAAAAAAAAAAAAGTTTTGCAAACTTGGAGTAGTTGTTAGGCCTGCCCTTCCCCTACCTGAGTTTGTGTGTAGTTTTCTGATAGGTAGTGTTTTTACTTTTGGGTGCAGGACTATGGCTGATCAGCCGAAGCCTGTTTTCAAAAAATGTACAGAGTGTGGCCATAAGCTGTTCCGACTGATGGTCACACTCTGTGTGTGATTTGCTTGCTTGGGAGTGGCACATTTGTCCACTCAATGTGCTATCTGCTCAGGTTTCAATCTGAGGGCCCTTAGGGAGTGGAAGTCCAAGTTAGTTTTCAAAGGCCTTCTCCCTGCTGCCATGCTGGAATCTGCCTCGGCCTCGGTCTCTAGTGTTCTGTCTCCCACCCAGACAGGGACTCAACCTCCCTCTTCTTCTTCTGGTGATGGGTCTACTACAGACAAATCTACAGTCAGCGTGGCTGACAAGGAAAATGAAAAAGATAAAGAAAGGCACAGAGAGGATAGAGAGAAGAGAAAGGACAGACATCGCAAGAGATCCCCAGATAGGGAGCTCTTTCTTAGTCCCCCTTCTAAGTCCATGAAGCCTGTTTCTCCATGACTCTGGTCTCCTCGTTTCTCATCAGGGCCGTTGGAACAGTCGGACCCGAAGCCTTCCTCCCCATTGCGCAGACCAGCCAGATCCGAGTCGGTGTCCTCTTCGAGGTCGACTCGGAGCTTATCGGACATGGACAGGATGATGCGGAGATTCATTCAGACCCAAATTCAGATGGGAGTCTTGCCAGACCCTTCTCCCTCTGGTGGGGGGACCTCCATGCCTTTTTTCCACTCCATCTCTCCTTCCCCGATCCATGCTTCGGCTTCGGGGCTATTGGATCTGAGGATTTTCAGAGCTGGTAGCTTGGCGCCGACGGTTCCTCCAACCTCGACTCCGGCTGTTACCTTGAGTTCCTCGGCTCTGACTTGTTCAGATCCGAGTGACTCTCGGAGCCGTGGACAGGGAGTTGGACCTGAGGGAATGGATTCTTTGGCTCTGACCTTTTTGGATCCGATCTGTTCCCTCAGTCCTTAGGCTACCCTTGCTTCGGATCCGGGGAGGGCATCTTCCTTACTGGGTGCTAAGGAGGTCCACTCTCCTCAGCCTTTGAAGTAGTGGAGAGGGTTCTGTCCCAGGGATTGAGACCCCAGCCCATCCCCTCGGATACCACCCAGACCCCCCTGGATTTGGTGACGACTCCCTTCATCCTGTCTCAGGGACAGCCCATGCTAGAGGACTCCCAGGTTAATTTCCCTGAGGAAACCCCTGCGGCTCACGAATCCTCTTCTGAGAGTCCCACTGAAGAGGGTCACTGTAAGCGCAAGTGCAAAAGGAGGCACTTGGACTCCCCCGAGTCTCTCACTACGGACACTGGCTTAGATGAAGGAGAAGGTTTGCTCAGGTCACCTCCTGAAGACGTCTCCTTCGGAGAAATTATAGAGATCCTCCGCCAGAGGGGAGGTTGGTCAGCCCCAAAATCTTCTGGGAATGAGTCTGTGTTCCTGGAGGCCTTTGGCACAGGCCCATCTACTTCCTGGGTGTCCTCGCCAGTGGACCCCTTGGTGGACCTCATCACCACGAGGACATGGTAGAGCCCATCCCCAAATGCCCTGACAAGATTTTATCTCCCCCTTCTGACAGACAACCTTGGTTGAAAGGAGCCCCAGTTGATGCTATGTTGGTTGCAGCAGCCACAAAAAAGGAACCAGCATAGGAGAGTTCCTCAGTCCACCCTCCAGACAAGGAGTCCAGGTCAGTGGATAGGTTTGGGAAGCGCGTCTATTCCTCAGTGACCTTTTCAATCCGTGCCCTGAATTATTTGGCACATGTGATCCTGCTTCAGTGAGACCTTGCTTTGGAATTCGCTGAGTCACCCCCATAGTCTTTATCGCCGCAGGACAGACAGTTGTTCTTGGCGAAAATGTCTACTCTGAAGTCAGTCTAAAACACGTTGATGCGACTGCTTTCCCATGCTACGGAAGGAGCAGCTAGGGTGGATGAGACAGGCATAGCTATGAGGTGTCATGCCTGGCTCAGTTTATGTCAATTTGCGGACCCTTTCAAGGCATCGTTTATCAATGCTCCCTACAACGGTTCTTCCCTTTTTGGGAAGACAGTACGTGACACACTTGTCCAGAGCGATAAGGATGGGAAGACTTTGTCTGCCATCGGGATCCGCTTTTCTAACCCTCAGCGGTCCTTCTCTAGGAATCAAATAGGGCAGAAGAAGATGTGGTTCCAAAAATCTCAGTTTTCCCGGGATTCTCAGGACAACTATTCCCCCAGAGGCAGAGGGGGGGGACAGGATCAACGCCGACCCAGAGGTAGAGGGGGTTCCAGGAATTTTGGGTCTAGGGAACCCTTTTCTGATAGACCCGGTCAGCAGCCCTGAGGGGTTGCCCAACTGTTCTACTCTGGAGGCAGTCGGGGGAAGATTGTCCTTACACCCAGAGGCATGGGAGTCCATTACGACAGATCGCTGGGTTTTACAAATAATATCCAGAGGTTACTCTATCCCATTTGTTGCCCCTCCAAATATTCCAAAACACCTCCCGGATGTTCCACCCACTCACAGGGAGGCCGAAGTTCTAGAGGTTTCAAAGCTGCTTCTCAAACGAGCCATCGAACAGGTCCCCCTGATCAGTCGGGATCAAGCGTCTACTCAAGGTACTTTTTGGTGCCAAAAAAAGACAGGGGACCTCAGGCCTATTCTAGACCTGTCAACATTAAACGTGTCTGTAACCAAACAGAAATTCCAGATGGTCACTCTACAGTCCATTCTACCTTGTCTCTGAGAGTGTGACTGGATGTGCTCATTAGACCTCCAGGATGCTTACTACCACATCAAAATACACAGAAGCTCCAGGAGGTTTCTGTGCTTCCGGCTGGGAGCCAGTCATTTTCAGTTCAGAGCCCTACCCTTTGGTCTCACCACAGCTCCCAGGGTGTTCACCAAGGTAATGACAGTTGTAGCGGCTCACCCGAGGCTTCAGGGTATTCAAGTGTTTCCATACCTGGACGACTGGCTCTGCGCTGTGCCCAACAAGCATCACCTGTGTCTGGCCCGAGATTACTTCATTCAGTTGGCAGATCAACTGGGAATTACAGTCAATGTTTAGAAATCCCAATTGCAACCAGTACAAGTTCTAGACTTCATTGGGGCACGGCTCGACACTTTGCAGATGAGGGTATTCTTTACTCCAGACAGGATCCTACACCTCAGGTGCCACATAGCTCAGATAGCGAACTCCAAGTCTCCAAAGGTGAGCGAGGTTCTCCAGGCTCTGGGTTCCATGGCTGCCGCCATATTGATTCTCCCTTGTGTGCGCCTTCACATGTGGGTTCTTCAATGGACTCTGGCTGTTCAATGGTCTTGGCTAGACCTGCCCATGGAATTTCCAATCAAAATCAGTCACGTCTGCAGGACGTCTCTTCTTTGGGGGTTAAGTTCACTGGAGATATCAGAAGGACGCCACTTCGCGTCATCTCCAGTCCAAGCCACAATGACCACGGACACCTCCCAACTCGGGTGGGGGGGGGGGCACTGTTTGGGAAGGACAGTCCAAGGCACGTGGTCCCAGTCAGAGACCAAGTTGCACATAAATGTTCTAGAGATGAGGGCAGTGCTTTTAGCATTGGAAGCCTTTCACACTGTCCTCCCTCTCGAATTGATTGCAATTCAGTCAGACAACATGTCGGTTGTCTGGTATATCAACAAGCAGGAGGGAACCAGATCCTACCCCCTATGTCGAGAGGCCATGAGAGTGTGGGAATGGGCGATTTCCACTGGTCTGTTTCTGATAGCAACACACATCCCAGGATGCTCCAACATTTTACTGGACAGACTGAGTCGGGCCATTCTGATGTCGTATGAGTGGTCTCTGAAACAGTCAGTAGCGGAAGAGATCTTCCTTGCTGCAATCTCTTCACATCTCCTTCCAACACGAAGTGCAGCGAGTTCTTCACTCTGATTTCCTCACCAGGGGAAGTCCCCAGAGACGCTGTAGTCCATGCTTGGCCCACCGGGCTGCTGTATGCTTATCCACCATTGCCACACATTCTGAAGTTTCTTCAGAAAGCTTGCCGACTGCGGTGCAAAGTGATCCTCATTGTCCTGTTCTGGCCTCATCAGGTTTGGTTCCCATTCCTTTGGTCTCATCTCTTAGCTCCCCCGTGGGTTCTGGATCCCTGCCTGGATATAATTTCCCATCTGTCGGGGGCCCGTCCGCCCGATCTGGGCAGCCTCAAGCTGACAGCCTAATTGCTCTGGTGGACTTGAAATTTTTGTCCTGGAAGACCGCTTTCCTAGTCGCCATTACATCTGCTGGGAGGGTTTCTGAGCTTCAAGCTCTGTCTGCCGTGTCTCCATATTTGGTCTTCTACAAGGATAAGGTCTCTCTCCGTACTAATTATTCCTTCTTACCCAAAGTGGCATCTGAAGCAAACATAAACCAGTCCATTAATCTGCCCGTTTTCTTTCCTAACTTCCAAAATAAAGGTGAATACAAACTCCATTTGTTAGATGTTCATAGACAGCTTTGTTTTTATCTTCATAGAACAAAGTCGTTCCGCAAGACTGACCAATTCTTTGTTTTCTTTTCCAAAGCATTTATGGGAAAAGCTATTTCTAACGTTTCTTTGGCCAGATGGATCACTCTTTGTATTTCACATGCCTACAAAGCAAAAGGTTTATCTACTCCTAGTATTGCTAAGGCTCACTCTACCAGGTCCATGGCAACTTCTGCTGCTTTTTGGTCTAGGGTGCCTTTGGACGATATGTGTGCAGCAGCGACCTGGGACAATTCACATACCTTCATTTCCCATTACAAATTAGATCTGATTTAGAGGGGTAGAGCATCCTTTGGCTCTGTGGTGCTCAGGAATATCCTTCCATAAGGGCCTCCCAGGATTAGTGTTGCTGGGGACTCTGTCCCACAGGTTGCAGATAAAATGAAGATGTAATGGGATCCTATCTCGCCTACATTCATAACTGATGGGCTCGGAGCCGATCCATCGGCTCCGACTCGGCCAACTAGTACACTAGAACGAAGTCTCTTATTGGCTGGGCTACCCTCTATCCCAGGATGCACCACACCTGCTTCCCCAGATCTCGTTTGCCGCTTTACTAGCTGGACATGGTCTCGACTTGGCTGGAGCTAAGTGTTTTTTCATTACTTTTTCCTGGTCTTTGACCTTGGGGTTTCTTCACTATTTAATACAACAGCTGTTTTAACGGCTATTTTGTGTATTTTGTGTTTTTTGTTGTGTGAGTGATTGACTGTTATTGCTGATACTTGTATATCGCTGGTCGGGCAAGGCCCGTTTAAGTTAGAGGGCCTTTGCCCTTCTTATTGGAGTGTCTGTGTTATTATTTCCCTTTTTTCTTCCGGGCAAAGCCCGTTTAAGTTAGAGGGCTTTTGTCCGTTGTTGTCGTGTTCTTTCCTGCTTGTTATTTCACTTCTGAGGTAAATCTCTCTCTGGAGAGCTCGTGCCATTTTTTTCTCGCGCTCTAACAGTTTGGTGTTATTAGTCACTTCTGTTCTTGGCGCAAAATTTTGGTATTTCGATAGTGTTATTACATAGTGTATAGGCATGTCTAAAGAGCAAAAATCAGGGTTCAAAAAGTGCACTAGGTGCAATTACAAAATGTCTATTACAGACAGTCAACTCTATATGTGTATATTGTTTAGGACCTAAACATTTACAGGAGACATGTAGTGTGTGTCATGCTTTTTCTTCTAGGGTTCTTCAAGAGCAAAAAAATAAATTGATCTTGAAGGGTCTTATTAAGCCCTCTTTGAGGAAGCTTTGGATTCATCTCCTACTGCCTCTAAAGAAAGGTCGTCGGCTCCGACAAGTCCGTCGGAACCGACTGCTAAGAAGCATAAGTCGACCTCTTCTTCCTCGGCTCCACTGACTTCGGAGCCAAGGGTCGAAGGGTCTGCCTCGATGCCTCTTTCCTCGGCTCCATTAGTTTCGGAACCGCAGGTTGGAGTATCGAGAGGCGAATCACCTCCATCGGTCCCGATGGTTTCGGAGCCGGTGGAGGTGTGCAGCTCAGACTCTTCCCCCTCAGCTCCGAAAGCTCCTTCGGCGCCGATCCTTATTCGTGCTGTGCCGGATCCGGCGCCGATAGTGTTGGAGCCTTTTCGGAGCCGGTCCCCTACATTGTCTGAGCCGAGAGGAAAGTCGTCTCGACCCTTGTCTACTTCCTCTAAATCTTCAAAACTGTCGGATTTGGATTTGGATAGGGTTATTCAGAGGCTTTTCCAGTCTCCAGTTTTTGCACAAATGGTCTCGGCTTTGGCCCAGTTGGCTTCGGAGCCGATTCCTCCTCCAACCTCCTCGGAGCCGTTGGAGTCGGTGATGGTGGAGCAAGGCGGAGCCGTACGGTCGGAACCGAGACCCCCTCGAGGTCTGTCGGCACCGACCATTGTTCCTACCCTGTCCTCGGGTTCAGGGTTTAGTACTGGGACTTCCTCAGCCGGGGCCGAGGGGAACATCTTGGGACTGGGTGCCTCGGTACCTAGTCTTCCCCTCGGAGCATCGGCTGCTGGAATTCCTAGTGCCGTCGTGGCCTCTCGGCCAGTGATCTCCATGGAGTCTGGAGGTCCGGCCTTTGAGGCCATGAGGAGCGCGCTGGCCATGTCCTTGCCGGCTCAGCAGGCTTCCACCTCACCGTCCCTAGACCTGGAGACTGGTGCTTCTGCCGTACTGCAGTCCCTTGACAGCGGGGCCCCAGGGCCTGAGGATACCCCCATTGGGGGTTCCCTTCTTCCGGGGGATCCATCTGAAACTGCTTCGGATGAGCCTCCATGGAAGAAATTGTGCAAGAGGAAGCACATAGACTCCCAAGATGAGTCTGTCACATCGGACACTGACCTTGATGACGCGGAAGGGTCCCCTAAATCATCTTCGGATGATGTCTCTTTCTCGGATATCCTTGAGATTCTGAGACAGAGAGGAGATTGGCAGGCCAAAACCCCTTCCGCTGAGGAGTCAGTCTTCCTCAAGGCCTTCGGGGCCCAGCCCTCCGCCTCCTGGGTGTCTCCGCCCTTCGATGAATTGCTTGATTTGGTTTCTCGAAGGGCTTGGGAACACCCTGATTCTGTGGAACCGGTGCCTGCAAGACTGAATAAATTTCTTTCAGCCCCCCCTCAAAAGGAATTTTTGACAAAAGGAGTTCTCGTAGATGCAATGGTGGTGGCATTTGCCACACAGCGGGGCGTGGCAGAGGCTTCAATGTCTATCCACCCTCCTAATAAGGATTCCAGGAGCATGGATAGGTACGGGAAGCATACCCTTTCTTCAGCGGCCTTTACTTTACGGTCGCTGAATTACTTATGTCATTTTACTAGGCTCCAAAGGGACCTCCTTAAAGAGCTAAGTGAGTCCCTCACAGGTAATCTACCTGAGGCGCTAGCCCACACTGTTGGCGCCCAGATGACTACCTTATTTTCCATTGTGAACTCGTCCATGAGGCTCATCTCGTATGCGGCCGAAGGGGCGAGTAGAGCAGCAGGAACAGGCGTCGCCCTCAGGAGACGCGCCTGGTTACGCTTGTGTTCATTTGCGGAGGCCTTCAAGTCTTCCTTCGCCGACGCCCTTTGATGGGTCATCTTTGTTTGGACCCAAGGTGAAGGACACACTGACTCGGTGCGAGCAGGAGGGCAAGACCTTGACTGCCGTTGGGGCCCGTTTTTCCGCTCCCTCTAGGCCTTACCCCAAGGCCCAGAGAGGAGGGAAAATGTGGTTCAGAAAAACTCAGAGGTCTTTCCCTGCTCCACCTAGTGATCCCCCCTCTAGAGGCAGGGGGGGGAATTCAGGAAGACGCCGCCCCAGAGGCGGCAGAGGCCCCCGTAACTCTGGAGACCGCGATTCCTTTCATGGTTCTTCCTACACTCAACGTCCCTGAGTTGGTGCCCGACTGTGCAGCTCCGGAGCCAGTCGGGGGTCATTTTGTGGAACACCCACAAGCTTGGGAAGCTATTACCAGCGATCAGTGGGTGCTCCGGATTATAACCGGAGGCTATCTCATTCCCTTCATCAAACCCCCCCTTCCCGTAAGGGAAATCCCGGACGTGCCACCCAGTCAGCGGGATCAGGCAGCAATAGAGGTTTCAAAGCTGCTAGAAAAAGGAGTCATCCAGCCTGTCCCCACCGATCAGATCGGATCAGGAACTTACTCAAGATTATTTTTGGTGCCAAAAAAGACAGGGGACTTCAGGCCCATTTTGGACCTCAGTTCATTGAATCGTTTTGTGAAAAAGTCCAAATTCCGAATGGTCATCCTTCAGTCCATTCTCCCACTATTGGAGAAGGATGTCTGGATGTGCTCCATAGATCTCCAGGACGCTTACTATCACATTCTGATAGGTCAAGAGTCCAGGAGACATTTACACTTCCGCCTGGGAGACAGTCATTTCCAGTTCCGAGCACTGCCCTTTGGTCTCACCACAGCCCCCAGGGTGTTCACCAAGTGTCTGGCAGTGGTGACTGCTCACCTGAGAAGTCTAGGATTCCAAGTGTTTCCTTATCTAGACGACTGGCTCCTTACTGCCACCTCCATGCATCTACTATTTTAGGCGCTCATGGCCACGGTCACCTTGGGCCGTTTCCTGGGAATTACTTTCAACTGGCAAAAATCTGTACTACAGCCATCTCAGCGTATTGCCTTTATAGGCGCAGCGTTAGATACAAAAAGGATGCGCGCCTTCTTACCGGCAGCAAGAATTCGAGTTTTGCAGAACCAAGTCAGATCCTGCCTCCCCCTATCAAGAGCTCCGGCCCATCTGATTCTACAGGTGTTGGGCTCGATGGCATCAACTATACTCCTAGTCCCCTTAGCCAGACTCCACATGCGGGTTCTGCAATGGCTTCTGTCTGTTCAATGGTCCTATCAGGAACTCCCCTTGAACCACTTAGTTATAATTACGGAGAGTTGCCGTCGAGATCTGCGTTGGTGGCTCCTCCGATCCAATCTCGACCAGGGGCGACCCCTTATTCCTCAGTCCCTCGTTGCCACTGTGACCACGGACGCCTCCCAGGTAGGGTGGGGGGATCATTACCTGGACAGGTCTGTCCAAGGCACATGGCAACTCCAGGAAGCGCATTTGCATATCAATATCCTGGAGATGAGAGCAGTACTCTTGGTATTACAAGCTCTCCATCACGCTCTCCTGCAAGGTCCGATTGCTATCCTATCTGACAACATGTTGGTGGTTTGGTATATAAACAAGCAAGGTGGGACCAGGTCATACCCACTGTGCAGAGAAGCCATGAGACTTTGGCACTGGGCGGTAGCTACCAACCACTTCCTAATGGCAATGCACATACCGGGGAAATCCAATGTGATTGCGGACAGACTAAGCAGGACCATCCTGTTACCCCACGAGTGGTCCCTCAACCAAAGAGTGGCTGCGAAAATCTTCGCCAAATGGGGTCTCCCTTGCTGCGACTTGTTTGCCAGCCCCCACAATGCAGTGCAGAGAGTTCTTCACTCTGATCCCCTCTCAGGGACAGATTCCCAGGGACGCTCTAACCCACATTTGGCCCCCCGGTCTCCTTTATGCCTTCCCTCCGGTTCCCCTCCTGCCAAGGGTGATACAGAAGGCAATTTACCTGGAGAGCGAAATGATTTTGATTGCCCCACACTGGCCTCGTCAGGTTTGGTTTCCCTTCCTTCAGAGGTATGCGGTAGAAGGTCCATGGTTTCTGGACCCGGTGCCGGACCTGTTGACTCATCAGTCAGGACAGTCTCACCCATCTCTCACGTCCTTGAGGTTGGCGGCATGGTTACTCCGCTTCCATCCTTAGTCCGGGACAATTCCCTCTCTCCGGAGGTGATCCACATATTGTCTTCCTCTCACAAACCTTCCACTGTCAAACTGTATTCCAGCAAATGGAAAAGGTTCACCTTCTGGGCTCAGCAACGAGGTATAGATCCTCTTACCGCCCCAGTATCGGAGGTCTTGAATTTCTTGGCCTCTCTTTTTCAGTTGGGCTCTTCAGTTTCCACGATTAAGGTTCAACTAGCGGCCATCTCTAATTTTCATGCTTCTTTTGAACCTTCATTAATGTCTCACAAACTTTGTAAGTCTTTCCTTAAAGGAGCATGGCTCCTTAGGCCCCCAATATCTCATCCTGTTCCCCCTTGGGACCTAAATTTGGTTCTTGCTGCCTTAACTGCCCGCCCTTTTGAACCAGCTGCTACCTGCGATTTGAAATTTCTGTCCTGGAAAACCGCCTTTTTAGTGGCCATAACTTCGGCCAGGCGGGTTTCAGAGCTTCAAGCTCTTTGTTCTGATCCTCCTTATTTGATATTTCGCAAGCATAGAGTGCCCATGAAATTAAATCCCTCCTTTTTACCAAAGGTAGCTTCTTCTTTCTGCATTCAACAGGCTCTAGAGCTCCCTGTATTTTTTCCCCGAGTTTTCTAATAACGCAGAATATACTCTTCATCAGTTGGATGTCCATAGACAACTGCGTTTTTATTTGAATAGAACTGCTCAGACGCGGAAATCAAATCAACTGTTTGTTTCCTTTGCAATAAACAAATTGGGTCAACCAGTAGCTAAAACCTCCATAGCTAAATGGATTAAAGATTGCATCTCTTTCATTTATTCACAGGCTAACAAAGAGCTTCCCTTTCCAGTCAGGGCTCATTCTACCAGGGCAATGGCTACTTCTGTAGCTTTTCACTCCAAATTATCAATAGATGATATTTGTGCTGCGGCTACCTGGACTTCTCTGCACACTTTCATTTCTCATTACAAGCTAGATGTGGTTTCTCGAGACAGGGCTTCCTTTGGTTCCAAAGTTCTCAGGAGTGTTTTCCAATGAGCCACCCGGGATTTAGGTGCTAGGGACGCTGTCCCATCAGTTATGAATGTAGGCGAGATAGGATCCCATTACATCTTTTAGTTATGTACTTACCATAACTTCGGATGTATGGGATCCATCTCGCCTACATTCATACGTACCCACCCTCCTTCCCCCTCCCATGCGGATTTAGAGGAAATGTAGTTCCATTTGGAGATCTTCTCTTGAAGAACTTTAGTTGGTTGTAGTAACTACTATTTTTTCTGTGTTTGCATGTAAGTATGAAAGCGAACAAACAAGATCTGGGGAAGCAGGTGTGGTGCATCCTGGGATAGAGGGTAGCCCAGCCAATAAGAGACTTCGTTCTAGTGTACTAGTTGGCCGTGTCAGAGCCGATGGATCGGCTCCGAGCCCATCAGTTATGAATGTAGGCGAGATGGATCCCATACGTCCGAAGTTATGGTAAGTACATAACTAAAAGTTAACTACTTCAGATAAAGAAGTTATGTACTCACCATAACATTCCATCTGAGTAGTTATATTTCATTTTTCTGCAACATTCCCTCCCTCTGGCCCCTGGACCTTGTCCTGTCTTTACAGGTTTGGTTCATTGGGCTGAGTTGCTTATGTTTTTAGTTGCAGCAAACTCGATCTGAGGGAGATAGGAGATGGTAGGGCATTATGGGTAAGGGGAGGAGCTCGGAGCTTGGAGCAGATGCTAGAAAAAAATTTGCCAACTCTGATCCGATACGGATCCGTATACCCACAGGTTGCAGAAAAATGAAGTATAACTATTCAGATGGAACGTTATGGTGAGTACATAACTTCTTTTTTAGAATATACAGTATGTCACCATATTTCGCAGAAACAATAATCAAGGTTTTCCATAAACCGCAGTATGTTCGTCTGTTGAATTAAAACCTTGTGATTGGTAGACATTCACCATCTCCACCTTGGGCTGTGTCGTTTCCTTTTTGTCTGCTTGTGAAATAGGTTTGTTGTTCTTGGCGGGGTTTAAATTGTTGAATTTTTGCCTCTGCCATGCTATTAACTGTTTTGGCTGTTGAAAATAAATGTTATTCTGTGCTGGCTGCTGGAAAAAATACTCCATTGCTTCTCTGGTTGGCTGGAATAAGCTGCGGACCTAATAGGGGGCTCCACTGTACTGTTCTTTAAATTGTCATAGGCTGTATTTAGTCTGTTGAAATGCCTTTCATAAATATAGATCATCCTGACTGGTTATGTTATCAGTGGATGAAATGTGATTGACTGATTAACCTGGCTGTGTGTGTGTGTGTGTGTTTCATAGTTTCATAGTAGTGTACTAGGCTATCTGCCCTGGGGCATTTACAGGCCTAGCCAACAGTGATGTGGCTTACGCCACCCCGTATTATATAGTTGCGCCTCTCTAGTAGTGACACATGTGGGACCCCATTATTTAGTAAACTATACCTCTGTCTAGTAGTGACACTGAGGTGACTCCCGGGGTAAACTTACGATCTCCCATCCATGCATCGAGATTTTTCTTGAACAGTGCCAATGAAGGGCTCTGTCTCACATGAACTGGGATTTTGTTCCTGAGTACGGGTAACCTCTGTGTTATGAATCTATCCCTACAGCATGTCTTATTCATATTTGTGCAGAGGTTGAAATCTTTAGCTCGCGTGGTTCTGGTGGATTTGGATTTTTTGAGATGGAGCATGTCCATCAGTTC
Source organism: Protopterus annectens (assembly GCF_019279795.1). Lineage (NCBI taxonomy): Eukaryota > Metazoa > Chordata > Ceratodontiformes > Protopteridae > Protopterus > Protopterus annectens. Next base: position 1,194,334,614 of record NC_056745.1, read on the forward strand.
TTGGTTGGACATGGCCCTATATGTTAGGCACAAATCACCTCTGAGCAGGCGGTATGCTACTGAATAGAGCTGGAGTTTCTTTAATCTAGCTGGATAAGGCACATGTTTGAGACCCATGATCCTCTTGGTGAGGTACTTCTGGGGTCTTTCCAGTTGTTGCATGTGCCGGGTGAGATACATCCCAAATGGAGCATTATATTCAATCATGGGCCTGATAAGGGAGGAATATAGAGGTGCAATGACCTCCTTTGATCTGGATGAGAATCCCTTCATGATGAGATGGGCAAGGTAGAATGTCTTTCTGACCACTTTGGCAACATGGTTGTCAAAGGAGAGGTCACTATTGACTTGAGTCCCCAGGTCTCTGATTACTTCTTCCGTACTCAGTGGGTTATTGTCTATGTGATAATTTGTGGGTACTTTGTTTTTCCCAAAGGGGATGACTATACATTTTTTGGCGTTAAGTTTGAGGCCATGATTCCGGCACCAGTTGTCCGTTTCAGTGAGACCTTTCTGTAGGATGTGTGTGTCAGCAGGTGAATCAGCTATGGCACCCAGTTTGCAGTCATCTGCAAACTTTGTCAGCCATAATCCTCCCATATTTGCTTTCACATCTGAGAAGTAAATGCTGAATAAGAGTGGTCCCAAGACTGAGCCCTGTGGGACACCAATCATGACTGGTTTTGAGTCTGACATGGCTCCAGCAATTTTGACCTTATGGGTTCTGTTTTTTAGCCAGTTTGCTACCCATCTTGTGACATATGGATTTACATTTAGGCTGCTGAGCTTGTCTATGATGCCAGAGTGTGGTATCGTGTCAAAGGCTTTAGCCAAGTCCAAGTAGGCAGTGTGGACAGCCTTGCCCTCGTCGATGGCACTAGTGACTGTCTCGAAGAAGTCAACCAGGTTTAAGAGGCAGGATCTGCCTTTTACAAAACCAAACTGGGTGGGATCAAGGGTCTGCAGATCCCCAATGTCACCATTTATGAGTTCCATGATGATTCTTTCCATAGCCTTGCAGACCAGGCTGGTCAGACTTATGGGGCGGTAGTTACCAGGGTCAGTAGAATTTCCCCCTTTGTGGAGTGGGACCACTGTTGCTGTGCGCCAGTGTTCAGGTACATATCCTGTAGTGAGGCTAAGATTGAATAGTGTTCTTAGGTGCGGGTTTAGTTCATCTTGAAGTTCACGTAACACGCAACCGGGGATACCATCGGGTCCCATAGATGCTGTGTTTTTTGCTTTGTTGAGTGCTGATTTCACCTGTATGTCTGAGATGACAGGTAGGTTACATTCAGCAGGGATAATTACTTCATCTTTAGGGGTGAGGGGAGAAATTTGCACTGAACCTATCTGCCAGAATATTGGCAATGTCGGTAGGGTCAGTGAATTTTTTGGCGTTGTGTACCAACTCAGAGCATATCTGAGAATTTCCTCCCAAGGTTCTGACATAATTGAAGAAGGCCTTGTGATTGTCTTTGGTATCGTTGGCAATCTTTCTCTCAAAGTTGGCTTTGATGTTTTTATGAGAGAACGTAGTTTTTTACTTGTGCTGATCAGGGAAGCCTTTCCCTTGTGGGATTTGGCTTTGTCCTGCAGTAGCTTCCTTCTTTTGTTGTACAGTTTGTTTATAGCCGGGGTCCACCAAACAGGGCGTTTTCCCTTGGTGGAGAGGGTCTTGGTTTTAGTTGGGATTGCTTGATCCATGCATTCTTGGAGATGTCCGTAGAAGGCTGTTGTGTAGGATTCAGCATTTTGGGATGTGGTTTCCATTAACCCAGTAGGCTTAAAGGATATCATTTCTGACTTAAGGAGCGTAAAGTCAGCTTTTGAAAAATTTTTCACTGTAGTCTTTTGTTCTGGGGGTGGGGTGGGATATGTACATCCAACGTGATCAGTTTATGGTCAGATCTTACTAGTGAGGGGTTTATATCCGGTGCGGAGCATTTGGACCCCATGTTTGTGATAATCAGGTCAAGTATATTATCTCTCCTCGTAGGAGAAGTGACCAGTTGCTCCATAGCATTTGAGTTAATGAATTCCAGGAATCTTTGGGCTAGGGTGTTAGGGCTAGAATAGTGGGCCCAGTCTATGTTGGGGTAGTTGAAGTCACCCAATATGATGGTGTTTGGTGTGACATTCATATTTTCCAGTGTTTTCAGGAATGTTTGATGGGATTCCTGGGATTGGGAAGGTGTTCTATAACATGCGACCAGTTGTATGGCAGTTTTGCCTATGGTGAGTAAAACTTGTATGGTTTCTGATGCTTCATGGGTAGCCACCAATCGAGAGGTGTAGGTGTCCTTTATGAAAATGGACACTCCCCCTCCCTTTGTGGTTCGGCCTGGAACTTGAGGCCGAAAAGCATGATATGAGGTATAGCCTGGTAGCGCTGGAGTGCTCTCAGGAGCCTTGAACCAGGTTTCAGTTACTGCACAGACATAGATGTTCTCCATACTGAGAAGTGCTTCGAGTGCCTGCATCTTGAGATTTAGACTTAGATTTAGACTTCTGGCGTTGAGCAGCATTACCCTTATTTTTTTTCCATTTTTGTTTTTTACGGAGGTTGATTTGTCTTTTGAGCATTGCCTAAAAAAGGCACTATGGGGGTGGCAAGAGCCTTGGCCAGTATCCGGAAGCCCAGTGGTGACAGGTGCAAGCCATCCCTTGCGAAGCAACGCGGCTTGTCCAGCATGTCATCCCAGGCTGACAGACATTGGATCCCCCTAGAATGACACCAGTGATTAAGCCAATTGTTAAAACTGATCATTTTGTCTTTGTACTGAGGCATCATTCTTGGTGAAGGCAGGATGCTGCTCAGGGTCAGGGTCATACCAGTCTGGGCTACATAATCGAGAGCTCCTCAATGTCTCTTTTCATGTAATCCAGGGAGGTACGTCTCAGGTCATTCACACCAGCATGGACAATGACTGCATCATACTTGTACTTGCTTTGGAGTGACCTGAGTGCGTGTGTAATGTGGCGGATCCTAGCTCGATAGGCAGCTCACCGTTACCCTCTCCTTATTCAGCCTGGTAAGTGGAACGCCGGTGTGTCTGACTATAGAGTCACCTATTACTAATGTCTCTGGCATAGTGTTTTGCCTTAGGGGCTGTGATTGTGTGACACACCTGTTGCTTGAGGTATGTGTTGTAGGTGTTACATTTTGTGGGGTGTATTTCTGGGTGTCTGCTTTGGAGGCCTCTGTTGTTTTGGTAAGTTTTTTATAAGAGCCTCCGAGTATGTCTTTGTGTTCTTATGTGTTTGGTTTGTAGTGGTGGTGGTTTTATGTGTGACTGGTTTTGCTTCGGGTGTGGGTACCTTCTCCTCCTGTCTGGTCTTGCCAGTCCTGAGTTGAGAGAGTTCAGCCTCCAGTCTGGCTATATAGTTGTATCTCTCACAAAGTATTTGTGTTAGTAGGAAGGAGGAGAGGGTTGTCTGTGTACATGAGACAATTGTAACATTGTCTTAAGATTCCCAGGTTAACCAGCTGAACAAGAGAGGATGCTAGTGGTCTACCACTCGACATATTAGAATATTATAAGGAGTGCTGTGCCTTTAAGGGAAGTGGGTATTCACAGGGGGTAGTGGATGGCTGTAGTGCTTACTTTAGTATAAGAGTGCTTACTTTATTATAAGAGTGCTTGCTAAGAATAGAAGTCCCGAAAACAAGTGCTAATATATACAGCTAAATAGACTGAGTAGAGCTTTCTAAGTGAAAAATTGAAGAGCAGACTTGGCGGAGCCAGAAATAGTTTAAACCTGTATAACCGCTGCTGCTCTATGCCAATCACAAAAACGCCCTGAGGCGGATTTTTATACAGGGAACTTGAAAAGAGCTAGAAATGGTCCAAAGCAACCAATAATTTACAGCTCAAGTGCTGAGGTCACTTCCCCAGGGACAGATAGGCTGCTCAAGGCTCCCCACTCCCACTGGTGAGCTCAGAAACTTCCTTCTATCCAAGTAAGGCAATGGCCAACACAGGAACTACACACAGCCCAGAATACAGCAAAGCCTGTATACTGGTCTAAACTAGTCGAGCAAAGGCGGAAAACAAGGAGCATATATTTTTTTGTTTTTTGTTTTTTCAGGAAAGCACACAGAAATGCAATTAAGCAAACAGTAAAATCGATTTACACAGGCTAGCACACTTTAGTGGGCAGCCTCAGCAGTTAAATTAACAAAAAAACAGTATTAATCGACCAGAGTCGACCAAAATGCTACTTTTAAGTGTAGATACTTCAGAAATCAGCAGATAGACACAAAAACAGTTATAGCTAGGTAAATGAAAGCCAGAGAGGACAATGCAGATAAAAAAGCCAAAAAATACTTAAATCTGGAAAGTGTGTGTGTGTATGTGTGTGTGTATGTGTGCGTGTGTGTGTGTATATATATATATATATATATATATATATATATATATATATATATATATATATATATATAATGTGTATGTATATCTATATATATATCATGTGTATATATATATATATATATATATATATATATATATATATATATAAAATATATATTTAAGCTCACAAATTAGTTTTTATTCATTAATGCCTTCCTTTTTGGTCCTTTTCTGAAGTGACTAGTCCTCCTTGGCCAGAAGCATTAGATACATTTTCCAGTTTTTTTATCTAATATATCTATCTGTTCTAACACAGGACGTGTACTCTTTGAGTTGTTCTGCATCAGCAGAAATTTAAACTGTTATAGTGACTCGTGGTGGTGGTGCTGCGGTAGCGTTGTCGCCTCACAGTAAGACGCTGTCCAGTTCGATTCTCAGCTAGAGAGTCTTCTGCTTTGAGACATGCGTGAATGGGCGTACCTTCGTTGAAGGTTGTGCTTCAGGGCTGGTAACACAGCACGTAAAAATCAACTATCAATCATTAGCGGACCGGAGTTCCGCTGTGGTGACCCCCTAACCGGGAAAAGCTGAAAGACACAACAGCAACAACTGTAAACCACTATAGTGTATACATTACCAGTTTTAGGTTTTAAAAAAAAAACAAGTTGGTTTTAGTAAATCCATTAGTCACTGGATTCAGTATATATATATATATGAGAGAGAGAGAGAAAGTAATCCTCTCTATAATGTTTTTGTGTCGATTTCCAGTTATTGAAAAACGTGAATGAAATAAAGATTATATATAATTAGTGGTGTCATTTGTCTTTACAGATGCTGTGAGAGAAGTTCGAAAGTATTCTGCTGTTCATACAGTAAATACAGATTCAAAGCAGTTTCCTAATGCATATGATCATGTCCACATGAAACTTTTCAGAGCGCAAAGAAACCTCTATATCTCAGGATTTTCCTTGTTTTTGTGGCTGTAAGTATACACTGCAGTGTGCAAACTGCACATAGGTATTTTCACCCTGGTAAGAAGATATTTTGTGTAGACCTGTTTTAGTTGAGTAGACAACCACAGAAAAAAGGTCATACTGGTTTGTTTTCATGAAAGCATTAACATGCGGCTGTACACTTGAACAGAATATATACAGATTTAGTGTTGCTCTGTAGTTGCAACAGTAGTTAGTACTTGTGTAGCTGAGGTGAGAGACACGTACCTGTGTATAACATTTTTTTGTATAGAATGGTTAGTATATTTATGTAACTATGGACTTTTAACCTCATTACTGGGCTGAGGTTATTACCTCAAAAGCAAGGCTAAAGTGGTTATAACCAGTTGTATTGCAGTGGCAGAAAGAGAATCTCATTTATATGTTTTCTTATGAGTTTTTTTTGTATTATATGATAAGAAAATTTTCTGTAGGTGTACAAGAGATGTCTTTTTAAAGCTGCCTTATTCCCATCATATATTTTTCAGTGATAATGCCTTGGTCTTGACTTGTGCATAGGCAAGGTTGTCTTGCTTACAGGTGTTTTTTCTGTCCTCGTTACAGCTTAACTAAAAAAGATATGACTTGTATAGCTAATGTATACTGTCAAGCAGGTAAACTGTTAGTTTTTCAGTGGATACTAGTATTTTGCCATAAAGCTGTAGAATATTAGTTACCAAGCTTGTGTAATTATTTGCAAATACCTCTTAACTACAAAACGACCTAATGAAATTCTGCTGTTATTCCCCTGTGGCAGACCCCATTGCTAAAGTTGCCACCAGTGCCTCTAACTCATAGTTAAACTTGGTGGCTCCAAATGTAAAGTAAATAACAAAAGGGAAAGAGGACACCCCTGCCTGGCTCCTTTGTTCAAACAAAACTTATAGGAGAGGAACCCTCCCACTTTAATTCTTGTTTCCTGTCCTAGATATATCCTCCTATTTATCCTTATTATTGTATCCGGGACTGCAAATACTTTCATTGCCCAACTCTTAAAATCACAGTTTACTCTGTTAAATGCTTTCTCTGCATCACAGCCCACCACCAACAGCAGCATTTTCTTACATTCTGCTTCCGTTTGAATCATTAATTAATGGTGTTAAATGTTTGCCTCCCCTCCACAAAAGTTCATTGATCCATATCTGTGAATTTTGGCATCATCTTTGCTATTCTTTTAGCTGATACAGGCAAACAAATTATAATCATGGTTTAAAATTGTAATGAGTCTATATGAAACTGTGTCTGATGGATCTTTACACTCTTTGGATAATGTAACCATCACAGCTTTTGTCCAAGGTGCTGGTGCCCCCCCCCCCCCCTTTTAGCTATTTAAACAAAACCTTCCAGATCTTTATCACTTTATTCTTTCCTAACTTCGAGACTTCTGCAGGAATACCATCTCTTCCAAGAGACTTCCTTGCAGATTGATTTTACATCACCATTTTTAGCTAATCTCTTCCTGTTTTAGCTATTAGGTGTCGAGACACATCTTCATCTAACCTTGGCATAATTAAGTCTTCCATAAATATTTCTATTTTTGCTCTTTCTTTGTTTCCACATTTTTTTCTTCATACAAATTTTTATAAAGTTTCCAAAATGTCTGTCTGTAGAATATCTGAATGTATTTCCTGTCATAAGCTCAATAAATCTGGCGGCAACCCTTTCTATTTTCTTTTGCTTAAGCCGTTGTGCTAAACTTTTTTGTGCTCTGATATGGTTATCAATAAATATTTGCTTAACACCAGTCTTTGTAAACTCATGTATATTATCTAAATATTCCCTTATTTTTTGTTAAGCACTCTGCAGTTGCTCCTCTGCTCTTCTTGTTTTCTGAGATTCTCCTGATTCTGCAATACTTTAATCTTTGTCAGTCCCTCGTCTCTTTTTATTTTATTCCTACCCTAATTTAAAACTCTGTTTTTATTTCACTCAGTTGCTATCCCTTCTGAAGAAATTTCTGTGTACTGTTATAACTCTCAAATAATTTCCACTTCCTATTTCTTAAATTCCTCTGTTTTTCCTCTGTTTTTAACAGGTAGGTGTGAAAGTGCCAGTATCTCATTTTACTTCATTACCCTATATTTTTATCTTTGGTTTTATTGGTGCATGATCTGAAATAGTTACTAGATGTGTGTGTTGAAGCTTTCAATTAAATAAACATGTTTCTTTGAAATATAATTTCTGTTAAGTGTAGACCAGTTATTGTACTTTGGGAAATGATTTGTAAATTCTGTCCAAGTTCCTGCTACTGAATTCACACATTCCACATCAAATATTTTCATAACTTTCTTCAGAAAGCTACCCTTTTTTATTATATTTCCCTTCTAGGTCCTCTTGATACATCCTTGCTATTGTAAATCAAGTTGTAGTCCCAAACTATACATAATATTGTCTGCTAAAAGCTGATTTTTTCCCAAAAGTTTCTTAAGCTAATAATAGCAGATGTTATGTTGTCCCTACCTCGCCTTCGTTCTTGCTGGTTGGGTTCAGAGCCGATCCTCCGCTCCAACTCGGCCGTATACTATAGCTCGAGAGCTTTTACTGGTTCGAGGCTAGCCCCTATCCCAGCATGCCTAGCGTTAGTTACCCAGATCTCATTTGCCGCTTGCAGTGTCGAGATTGCTGAATACTGGCTCAGGCTAAGTGTTTTTCTTTTTGACTATATTCAGACATTTTGTTAAATATTTCATGAAGTATTTTGTTAAATATTTAGTGTTGAGTGTTTTTCTTCATAGGTTAGTGTTCTTTCTAACCTTCCATTGCTGTTTATTGTTGTTGTGGCTGTCGTTTTCCTTTAGACCTACCTTGTCCTTGCGAACCAGTTTAACTTGGAGGGTCCTCCTTCCTTTCAGCCCTGTGTTTAGTTAGAGGGCTTTTCCCTTTTTCTCTTCCTTTCTAGGAGCAGCCGTTTAAGTTAGAGGCTCTCCTCAGTTGGGGGAGTTTGCTGTTTTACTTTAGAGGCTCTCCCACTAAAAAAAAAGTCTTTGTCCGTAGTAGTTTTTGTCATTTAACTTGCGTATTGTCAGTGTTCTTGTTTTTAGTTGATAGTATTGGTCTCATACTATGTCTAAGGATTCCACTAGAGAGTCAAAACCTTCGGGCTTTAAGAATTGTGACTCGTGCTGCCAAAAGATGTCCCTTACAGACTGGCATACAAGCCGTGTGTATTGCTTAGGGGCAGTACACTTGCAGGACTCGTGCTGTTTATGCCATGCCTTCAGTTCTCGGGTCCTACAGGAGAGAAAAAAATAAGCTGATTTTGTGAGGCTTTTTAAAGGGCCCCTTTGATGCTTCTATGGAGGGGACTCTGCCAACAAAAAAAACAGGACAAGTCTCCTAAGCCATCTTCCTCATCAGCTCCTTAATCGGAGTCATCCAAAGCAAAGGACAAATCTTCAGCATTGTCGGATTCGAGTGTTGGTTCTGACAAGGCTCTTTCTCTGGCGGCTCCATCAGTAGTCCCGGAGCCAGTCAGGACTCACAAGAAAACCAGGTCTGTCTCTCACTGGAGCCGGTTTGGTCTGTTCCACAATCTCTGCTCTTGCAATCTGTGGAAGGCAGTCATCGGTCTTCCACCCATTCCTCTCAGTCATCCAGGAGTCTTTCGGATGATGATGTGGAGAGGGTGGTGAAGAGGCTTTTCAAGATACTGGCATTAGCTAAATTATTATCGAGCCCAGCCCATAAGGAAGTGGTGCCGATAGCTCAACCCACATCGTTATCGATTCCTTCTTTGACTCTCTTGAATTCAGAGCCAGAGTGCATGAAAGTTGTTGTGGTGGAACTATCGGTTCCGATTACCCCTGGTCTCTCGGTTCCGAATTCCACTCCGATCTCCTCGATACACCAGTCTATCGAGGGGTCTGGGGGACGATGCTCTTTCATCGACTTCTGAGGGGGGGAGCGGCATTGGACCCTTATCCAACCCTACTCTCCCTCTCGGGGCTTCGGCGCAGGTGAGCTCTGCTCCTGCATCAGCCTCAGAGCCATCGCCCTTTGTTAGGAGGAGATCTCCCGGCTCTTCGGAGCCGGAGACTCTTTCAGGCCGGGACCCTGGTGCCTTCGAGGTGATGAAGAGTGTGCTGTCCTCTGAGACTGCTCCACCCTCGGCTCCATTGGCTGCTTCTCCTTTGGTGCTGGTGTCTGCCTCCAAACCTACCTCCCCCCAAGCATAGGGAACCCATGCTCCAGGATGCCCCATTGGGTGACCCCCACCTTTTTGGAAACCTCCCCAGAGAACCCCTCAGAGGAGGCCCCTCGGAAGAGGAAGTGTAAGAGGAAGCATTTTGACTCCCCTGAGTCCCTGACATCAGACACTGACTTGAGGACTCAGAAGGGTCCCCACGGTCCCCCCTTTTTAGGATCTCTCATTTTGAGACATCCTGGAAATCCTTAGGCAGAAGGGTGACTGGAAATCCCTTGCCCTTCTAAGGACGGCTCTGTGTATCTTGATGCATTTGGTTCCCAACCCTCCACCTCGTGGGTGTCTCTGCCTTTTGATCCACTGTTGGCCTTAGTGAGTCGGAAGCTGTGGAGCTCTCCAGAGACAATGGAACCAGTTCCAAGGAGGCCCAGTAAATTCATAACTGCTCCAGATGATAAGCTTTTTCTATCTAAGGGCATGCCTGTTGATGCTATGGTGGTGGCAGCAGCCACCAAGAAAGAACTAGCGAAAACTTCTTCTGTCCATCCGCCGAACAATGAGTCCTGTACGATGGACAGGTATGGGAAGTGTATGTTTTCTTGAGCAGCCTTTACACTCAGATCACTGAATTACTTGTCCCACTTTACATGCCTTCAGAGGGATCTTCTGAAGGAGTTGGGAGATACCCTACAGGATTTTACAGCGGAGGGAGCTGCGGGCAAGGTGGCTTTGCAGCTTGCAACCTTGACTTCGGTAGTTAACTCCTCCATGCAGCTCATCTCTTATGCAGCAGCTGGAGCGAGTAGGGCAGCAGGCACAGGAGTTGCCTTGCAGAGACAGTCCTGGATGCACCTTTGTCAATTTGCGGAGCCCTTCAAGTCCTCCTTTACCAACACCCCCTTTGACTGCTCGTCGCTGTTCGGGCCTCAGGTGAAAGAGAGACTTACCAGGTGTGAACGGGATGGCAAAACTCTCTCTGCCATGGGAGTACGTTTTACTGCTCCCTCTAAACCTTACCCTAAAGGTCAGAAGAGAGGGAAGATGTGGTTCCGGAAATGCCAGGGAGCTTCGCTTGACACACTTGGAGATTTTTCCCCCAGGGGCAGAGGGGAAAATAACGGAAGACACCAGTCTCGCTGCAGGTGGGGGGGTCCGCAGAATCAGGGTGACAGAGATACCTTCTCTGGTAAGCCCTTCCAGCACTCCTGAAGGGAGGTCCGGCTGTCTGCCTCTGGAGGCAGTCGGGGGCAGATTATTCTTGTACCCAAAAGCCTGGCAAACAGTCATGGAAGAGGGTGTATATTAAATCAGCGAACACTTAAAAAAGTGAACTCTGATTGATCGACCCTAGTTCACCGAACGCTGAAAATCCCGAACGCTCGGAACAGCAATTATTTTCCCAGGGAAAAAAATTGCTGTTCCACCAAAAAAACAAAAACTAAAAACGATATTTAATGTGGGAGGCTTTACCCCCCAACACCCCCTGATGTGGCGGCGTGTGCCCCCCACACCCACCCTTTTTAAATATACCAACTCTGAGACCGCACCACAGTGGAGGAAACAGCAAACTCCCGAAACCGGCCCAGCGATTTTTTTTCCCTGAGAGAAAAATTGCTGTTTTGGGTGTTCGGGATTTTCAGTGTTCGCCCAAATAGGGTAGATGAATCAGCGTTTGCTTTTTTAAGTGTTCGCTGATTCAATATAGACCCATGGAAGACAAATGGGTACTATCGATGATATCCAGGGGTTACAAAATTCCCTTCTCCCAACCACCCCTTACAAGAAAACAGTCAATCCCAGATGTTCCACCCAGTCTTCAGGATCAAGCAAACCTAGAAGTTCAAAGGTTGCTAGAAAAAAGAGCCTTCCAGGAAGTTTTTGCAGACCAAATTGAATCCAGCACTTACTCAAGGTTCTTTTTAGTTCCAAAAAAGACAGGGGACTGGAGGCCCATTTTGGATCTCAGCAGACTGAACAAATAGGTCAAGAAAACAAAGTTCTGAATGGTAACACTGCAGTCCATTCTTCCTTTTTTGGGTCAGGACAATTGGATATGCTCTATCGATCTCCAGGATGTGTACTACCACATAAAGATGGACAGGTGATCCAGGAGGTATCTATCTTTCCGGCTGGGAGCCAGTCATTACCAGTTCAGAGCTCTGCCCTTTGGTTTTACCACAGCCCCCAGGGTGTTCACAAAATGCATGGCAGTAGTTACAGCTCACCCGAAGTGTCTAGGATTCCGGGTGTTTCCATATCTAGATGACTGGCTCCTCACTGCCACCACCGGCCATCAGCTAATCAAGGCATGGGACTCCACAATTCACACTTGTACATAACATAGGCATCACCATAAACTATGAAAAGGCTGCCTTGTTGCCTTGTCAGTATATTATATTTATAGAGGCAGATTTAGACACAAGGGCCATGATAGCAAGGCTGCCTCAGGAAAGGGGGTCCACCATTCGTTGTCAAGTTTCAATCTTCATGGCAAAAAAGAGAACTCGGGCAAGATTTGTCCTCAAAGTCTTGGGTTCAGTGGCTGCAGCATTTACTCTGGTCCATTCGGCGCGTTTCCACATGAGAATTCTGCAGTGGCTCCTTTTTGCTCAGTAGTCATTCCAGGATTTACCAGTATCACATCAGATTTTAATCACAGAGTCCTGCAAGAAGAATTTAGAATGGTGGATTCACTCCCCTCTGGTGACAATGGGCAGACCGTTTCTTACCCCCCCAACCCATAACCACAGTGACCACAGGCGCTTCCCAGATAGGGTGGGGGGGGGGCATTATCTGGGACAGACTGTTCAAGGGACTTGGCAGCAACACGAGTACCACTTGCACATCAGTGTCCTAGAGATGAGAGCGGTGCTTTTGCCGTTGCAAGCACTTCAAGACTCTCTACCTACAGGGACTATAGCAGTTCAGGCAGACAATATGTCAGTAGTATGGTACTTCAACAAATAGGGCAGAACTAGGTCTTATCCCTTGTGTCGAGAGGCTCTACGAGTGTGGCAATGGGCGATGTATTCCCAATGCTTTCTGATCGCAATGCACATCCTGGGGAAATCCAACGTGAGATAGCGGACAAGCTCAGCAGGACAATTCTGATGCCTCATGAGTGGTTCCTGAAACAGGAAGTTGCAGACTTGATTTTTTGCAAATGGGGCCAGCCATGCCGTGATCTTTTTGCCACCCCCCCCCAACAGCAAATGCAGCAACTACTTTACCCTAGTCCCACCACCGGGACAGACACCCAGGGATGCACTTGTTCATGAATGGCCCCCGGGACTGCTTTATGCCTTCCCACCATTCCCCCTTATCCCCAAGGTTCTTCAGAAAGCAAAGTCAAAGGGTTGCAAGTTAACCCTCATTGCCCCATTACTGGCCTCGTCAGATATGGTTCCCATTCCTTTGTCCTCATCTGCAGGGGGAGCCTTGGATCCTGGACCCAGTTCCAGATCTCCTGATGCATCAGTCGGGTGCGCTCCACCCTTCCATCCAAACTCTCAAGCTGATAGCTTGGTTTCTCCACTTCCAGTTTTAGCCAAGCTTCCTGATATTTACCCGGCAGTTCAACACATTTTGATTTCCTCCCATAAACCCACTACCAGAAAACTTTATGCTAGTAAATGGAAGAGGTTCTCTTGTTGGGCAAACAAGAACGATATTGATCCCTTTACTGCACCCATTTCAAAGATTCTCAAATTTCTTGCTGAAACTTTTGAGCGAAGTGCAGCTGCAGCTACTATCTGGGTTCAGCTGGCTGCCATTTCTAATTTCCATGTGGGAGAAATGGGCTTTAACATTAACATTATGTCTCACAAGCTATGTAAAACATTCCTAAGAGGTACTACCCTCTTAAGACCTCCAATAAGAGAAACCCCCCCCCCCCGGGACTTAAATTTAGTTTTTAGTGGCTCTGATTCTCCCCCCCCTTTGAGCCAGGTGCTTCTTGTCCACTAACATTTTTGACATGGAAGACCCTTTTCTTGACTGCCATTACCTCAGCTAGGAGGGTTTCAGAATTATAGGCCTTATTTATTCATTCCCCGTACTTGATTTTCCACAAAGCTAGAGTATCTCTCAGAACCAATCCCTCTTTCTTACCAAAGGTGCATTCAGAGTACAACTTGAATCAATCCATAGAGCTTCCTGTATTATTTCCCCGTCATGGTAACAAGGCAGAGTGTAAGCTCCATCAGTTGGACGTTCGTAGACAGTTACGTTTTTATTTACACAGGACCAAGGACATCAGAAAATCCAACCAATTGTTTATATACTTTGCAAAGAATAAGAAAGGTTATTCAGTCTCAAAAGTGACCTTATCTAAGTGGCTTTCAGACACTGTCATCTACGTCTACAATTTGTGGAACAAAAAAACTTCCAGGAAAAATTAGAGGACACTCAACTAGGGCCTTGGCTACCTCTGTTGCCCTTCAAGCCAAACTGCCTTTACATTCGATCTGTGCTGCAGCTACTTGGGCTAATCCTCATACTTTTATCACTCATTACAAAGTAGATGTGGCCTCCCGGAACAGGGCATCCTTTGGTTCCATTGTCCTGAAGAGTTTTTTCCAGTGAGACATCCAAGAAACAGGTGCTGGGGACGCAGTCCCAACCAGCAAGAACGAAGGCGAGATAGGGATGACATAACATAAAGAAGTTATGTACTCACCATAACGTTCCATGTTTGTTGTCCTTGATCTCGCTTTCCTTCTTGCGTCCCACCCTCCTTCCCCCTTCCTGGAGGATCGAGAGGAGTTCCTTTCATTTGCTACACTGGCTGTTTCCCTTTACCACACCATTCCATTAGACCTAGACCTTTCTGTTTCTTTGCTGATTTTTTACACCTTTATATGCACGTGTTCTCTTATATGTAAAATATAGTAATTTTTTGTTTGCATAGTCCTAGTGTTGGGTTATCACAAATGAGATCTGGGTAACTACTGCTAAGCATGTTGGGATAGGGGCTAGCCTCGAGCCAGTAAAAGCTCTTGAGCTATAGTATACAGCCGAGTCAGAGCCGAGGATCAGCTCCAAACCCAACCAGCAAGAAGTAAGGCGAGATCAAGGACCACAAACATGGAACGTTATGGTGAGTACATAACTTCCTTCTTTTTTTTTTTGGTGGAATATAAATAGATGCGGGCATAATCCTCCTCCCTTGCAAGTAGTCCTTTACTTCCACAAATATACCGTTATTGTCTTTTTTCCATCTTCTGTCACTATTGATGCACTTCTAGCAATCAGTGTTGTTCCTCCTCTTTTCCTTTGTTCCTGATATTCTGCTGAACATCCTTCTAGAAATTCTTTGTCAAATCCACATGCTCACATTTTTCCAGATATGTGTTCTGCAGCATTGCTATTTACAGTTTGCATTTATACACTGGTACTCTTTTTTTGTTTATACCTGTGAGGCCTTTTACATTCCAATGTAATGTGGATAATTATGTAAAGCTAGTATTTTTTGAAAGTATTTTTCTAAACTTTGTCTTACATGCACACACTAATGTTTGGCAGGCTGATGTTTCATACAGTTGTTTTTTCTCATGTCCATTTAAACCTTTGTCACATTTTTCAAGACTTTTTTCTTTAATGAACACTTTAAAACAAAAAAAACTAAATACATTTAATGACACTCCATCCCCTATTAATGTAGAACAAATGTACAAAACTATGTGCATATAAAACAAAGTTAAACTCTCCAGATAGGAACAACTGCCCCAAATCAATAGCTGCACCCATAGGCATTACCTAATCCAAAGTTAAGGTTACCCATGCTAAAGCATATGTTACAGAGAATGTTCCCATTTACACTGATTGCTGTATATCCTTTTCTTATCTCTAATCCCCTCCCATATCTGAAAATCAGTTTACATGGTTTTAGATAACACTAACTTTTATCCATAAGAAAAATGCACGTCTACCTTTAAATAGTACTAAATTGTGCACTATTCTGTTAAATGCATTCAACTGTTAAGGCTGCTGGGGAGGCTACCATCTCTTATTTGCTTTCCATAATTTCAAACTTTATTTCACTTAACTACTTGCCATTGTACCTTTTACATTTTACATTTCCCTAAGCAAAGAATGCTCTGAAGTCTCAGTATTAAATTACTTGCACCTGCAGAGAGCTCCTGTCTGTGTAAAAGTAGTCAACAATGAAAAAAAAATAGTACAGTTTTGCAGCTGCATGAAGAAATCTTTGTAAAGTTCAATCAGAACAGAATTTACAGAATTCCCCTGGTCAACAGCTTGCAGACTTCTTTTCTTCCACTGATAGCATTTACTATTTTTTTTATCATTTTGTCTTATTTTCCAAGCCTATTTGCTTACAAAAACACCCATTTATTGCTTACTCAAAGGATATTAATGTTGACATCCATCCTTGCAAAGACGAGAAATGATCTTAGTTCTACATATGCTATAATCATTACACTTTTACACTCCATCCCCACCCCAGCAGTCTAAGATAGCAGCATTATATTTACTTAACTCTGCTTCTGTCCAGTACTGTAAAGCACATATTTCTTACAACTAAAATGCATGTTTACTTTAGCAAATACAACAGTCGCTGAAAAGACTCCCCCAACGTTTAAAATACCCCTGACTGCACATCAGACAAAACTGAATACAGCATGCAGTTTAGATTTTGAAATGCTTCATACAGATACTGATAAGATCAAAAATGGTTCTACGCAGTTACTTCTTTTTTTCCCGTTTAGTGCCCTTCGAAACATTAGTGACATAAAATGGAGTATAAACTTTACAGTCGATCCAGACATTTAACAAAGTCAACAAAAGTTCTGTCTTTCTCACCCAATTTTTCTTGCAAAGCCATATTTTACAAATTTGATTGATGCTTTATATTCTCCCACCATGGGAAGTTAAACATACTAAGTCAGAGATAGCTATGATTGAGAGTTCCTGCATTGCTGTTTGTTCTTCATTTAAGAGCTGTGGGGGTGAGGCACTATATCCAGGACTGGCATTGGGTGTTAGATGAGCCAGCTATGGCTCTGATCTGTAACACTGTATTATCACTTTGAACCGAACATGGCTTTCCTTCTTTATCTTGATATATAAAACAAAGTAACAAACTTGGAGTAAGCAACCAGCATCATTCATCCTTCCCATCCAAACAGCACATGTAACGTACAATCTTATAATACTCCATATTGTGTTCCCTTATTGCAGACCATTCCAGGTATATACGTCTAAAATCTAGAGGAAAAAAATCCATTCAGTAAACTAAACTCGTCAATCTTGTAAAAGATAAAATAATTTCTGCTATTAGCAGTGAGCCTATTTAAACGTCCTAAACTCCAAGAGATACATGTTGTCACTTGTGTTGTTTCCCATTAAAGATGAACAGGCTGGGTAGTTCATTTACATGCTTTATTGCAAAGAAACACATCAGGATGGAATGCATCATTACAGAATATAAACAAACTGATTAAATGACAGACTACGCAGACATACATGCTTGCATTTCAACAGTGTATTACAAAATGGCAGTCAGGCTCGCACGTGCTCAGTATTTATACACTTGTTGTGCAAGCCCCTAGAAAGCTTCTTAAAGGTGTACATATATACTGATCTACATCCTCCCTCTTTAATGAATTGCCCACAATACAATGACATTTGTAAAGAAACATGCACTTGTTCAGAATAATAAATAAACACAACATTCATTTCCAAGTTGCTGTGTATCTGGAACATAGTCTGGAAATGTGACCTGATCTAGTAATATAGCAATCAGAACTGCGTCTGGCAACAGGGAGAGTCATTGGTGAACAATTTGCTTCAGGAGGTTCGGGATTCTTCTCAGGTGTAGGGATATTCACTGGAACGTCCTCTGGAACTGGAATGCTGGATAACTCCCTCTGAGATATAGTATCTTTCTCGCAGGTATGATACTGCAATAAAGGCTCAGACATTGGGAACAAATGTTTCCGATTTTACCTAATTTCTGCTCCTTGTGATTCCACAATGTGTGATCTCGGCTCTGGACATGCACTTTTCATGACTCCAATCTGAACAAAACCTTTGGACGTTTGCATCCTCACCATCTCCCCTTCTCGTAATGGATTGAGCGGTTTGCTCGTCTTATAAAAGGACTTCTGGAGTAAGTGCTACTTTAATAGATTGGCTTTCATTGATCTGTTGTTTCTGACACAAGGAACCAATAGTGAACTACTAGTTGGTAGTGTGGTTTTGTTTTTTCTCGACAGAAGTCTCTGTGCAGGTGAACCAATGTGTTTATCATGAGGAACATTTCTGAGATTCAAGAGATTCAAGAAAACATCACTATTGTCTCATTTCGACTTCTCTAGCAATTGTTTCACGGTTTGAACTACATGTTCTACCAAACCATTTGATTGTGGGTACTCGGGGCTACTTGTGATGTGAGTAACGTCCCACTCTTCAGCAAATCTTTTGAACAGCTGGCTTGTAAACCATGTATCATTGTCAGAAATAACTTTGTGTGGACTGCCATGGACTGCAAAATGATGCCTCATCTTAGTAATGACAGTACTGGACACTAGATTAGGAAGTAGGCCAATCAAAACAGTGTAAGAAACTTCTCTGTGTGGAAGATTTTCAGTCCATATATTTCTAGTTAATCACTGTATATTAATCAGATCAGACAATAGTAGTAGAAGTAGCGAACTTAAACTCGTCTTAAGTCAAAACAAACCAAAACAAAAAATAATAATAGAAAATATATAATTGTACAGCATTACTAAGTATTCAAACGTAATCCAAGCAAGGCAGGCAGTCTGTTTCCAGTCAAAAATCCTTTATTAAGTACACAGACAAGCGATCCAAGTAAAACAAAAATAGAGTAATAATTTCCTCACAAGCTTTCTAAATATATATATACTTTTTATCAGGCATGGGAGTGGTTTATTGTGCTGTAAAACAAAGTGTTATTGGTACACATGTTCTAAGACGAGTTTAAGTTCGCTACTTCTACTACTATTGTCTGATCTGATTAATATACAGTGATTAACTAGAAATATATGGACTGAAAATCTTCCACACAGAGAAGTTTCTTACACTGTTTTGTTTTTGGACCCACTACACTTTAGTGGGTTGTTTTGAGACTTCGGGGATACCACAGAGATTACTTTTTCGAAGTAGGCCAATCACAGACCAACTGGAATAAGAGTCTACTAACACCGAGTAATGTCGACCATTCCATTCGAAAATGTCTGTACCTACTGCTGACCAAGGTAGTTCAGGAATCTGGTTTAGCTGAAGTGTTTTTTCTCTGTTGATGTGGCTTAGTATTATTACATATAGAACAAGCTGAAAGTACTCTCTCAATGTCCTGTGACATAGAAGGCTAA
The DNA here is from genome assembly GCF_019279795.1 of Protopterus annectens. Taxonomy (NCBI): domain Eukaryota; kingdom Metazoa; phylum Chordata; order Ceratodontiformes; family Protopteridae; genus Protopterus; species Protopterus annectens. The sequence continues at coordinate 1,194,353,464 of NC_056745.1, forward strand.
AATATTAGTCGTCTCGCCCTTCTTTTGGTAGAATCAGTTCCTGAGTGGCCATGACACAAGATAGTAATATACTCTTGTTGCAAGGACTTTGGAACAATCACTTTTGGACCTTTCATGATGATACCATTGTCAAGCAAAATCTCATCTCTGTAAGGAAAATAAAGTTGCACTTCCACTGGCAAGCAAGATTGCTTTCAAGGCCATCCTTGAGTGATAAAGCAGTTGAGCTTCTGAAGAACTGGATCTGAGGCTGTATGATATTTAAAATCAAGATGTATGGAAGAAAAATTTCTCACTTTCATGACTTCAAAATCAACTTTCTCATTTTCATGCTGTTCAGTGGTATTTCTGGGTGATCTGGATAAAGTATCAGTTAGATAAAGAAGTTTGCCTTTTGAGTAGACAAGATTGAAGTTCTGCTTTTGCAATTTCAACATTATGCATTGCAATCTGGCAAGAGCTATATGCATAGGCTTTCTCAAAATAGTGTCTAGAGATTGGTGGTCAATTTCAATCTGGATAGGTTTACCATAAATATAATCATGGAACATTGATCATGCAAACATAGTTGCCAAGAGTTCTTTCTCTATCAAAGCATGCTGCATCCCAGTTTAGGTCAGAGTTCTGGACGCGTAGGCTATTTGTCTACCCTCTTGAAGAATGACTGCACCAAGACCAAGCTTTGAAGCATCACAAGAAATAACAACTGGTTTGTGAACATCATAGTATCTGGAAGTTGGTGGACTGGCAATTCTCTGTTTCAGGACATCAAATGCTGTATGTTGTTGCTCTAACCATGACCAGGATACATCTTTGTGTGTCAGCTCTTTAAGCGATGCTGAAGGTTGGCTTAGGTCTGCAATGAACTTGCCTAGGTAGTTAACCATGCTAAGAAAATGCTATAGGGCTTGAACACTGTCTGGAGCTGGCATCTTGAGAATTGCTGTTTGCTTTGAAGGACCTGGTCATAAACTTGAGCTGGTAAATAAGTGAACAAAAGTAACTTCTTGTAACCCGAATTTGCACTTCTGAGGATTCAGCTTAAGATTCACTTTGCGTGCTCTTTCCAAAACATTCTTGAGAATTTTGTCATGCTCAGCTTCACCATTACCTCGTACTAGAATATCATCTACTATAATAGCACATGGATACTTACAAAAAAATCGCTCTATTGTACGCTGGAAGACTTCACTGGCAGAATTTATCCCAAGTGGCATTCTCAAAAATCTGTACCTACCAAAAGGACTACTGAAAGTGGTTAGCAATGAGGATTTTTCCGTCGAGCAAAATTTGCCAAAATTAACTCTTTACATCTAAGACAGAAAAAAACAGTGGCATTTGGCATAAGAGCTGCTTCTCCTTCGACTGTATGCATTGGATGAGGAGGTCTTTTTTGTGCTTTGTTCAAATCTCGTGGATCAATACATATTCTGATATCATCTGAGCTTTTCTTTTGAGCTACAACCATGGAGGATACCCATTCTGTTGGTTCATCTACTGGACAAATCATACCTTGGTGCACCATTTTATCTACTTCAGCCTTGATTCTGTTCTGCATGGGTACTGAAACTTTCTGGGCTAGCCTGACAACTGGACTGACTTAGGGGTCTAACTTCATGGAGTACAAAATTGGGAGTTTGCCTAATTTGTCTTCGAAAAGATAGCATAGATAGGAAAAATAATCTGGGAAAAATTAGAACAGTGGCCTTCCAAGCTAACATGATGGACTTCCTTATTAAATGAAAGCAGTCCCATTTTTAAACTGTCTCTGAGGCCTAATAATGACTGTACGTGCTTTTTGACCACTTAAAGTTGTAAGTCATAGCTGTTCCCAGCAGAGTAACATGAAAGCACTACTGAACCTTCAGTATGAATTTCTTCACCTCTATAAGCAACAAGCTTTACACACTTTTCCAAATCAAGCTTCTCACCAGCACATACTCTAGCAAATGTTTCTGCTGACATAACTTTGCACTTTGAACCTGTGTCAACTTTGAGCTCTACAGGGTTTCCATTTATTCAAACATTACAAAATACTTCATTCTTTGCCCATAAATTTACTGCATTGACTGTTTCATTAAGATTCATAGGTTCATAGGTAGGTACTAGGCTATCGGCCCAAGGGCCTACATAAGCCTAGCCAACAAGGTTCCCTGGCTTACGCCACCCAAGAAAGTTATTTTCCTGTGCCACTGTCGAGCAGAGACACAGAAGTGATCCCCGGGGTGTATTACCTATTTCCCATCCACTCATCAAGATTTTTCTTGAAGAGTGTTAATGAAGAACTTTGCTTGACATAGATGGGTAGCCTGTTCCAGAGTATGGGAAGTCTCTGGGACAGGAATTTATCCCTCCAGCATGTCCTGTTTATTGTGGTGACAAGGATTAGGTCCCTAGAGTGTAGCTCAGAGGGATTGGGATTTCTTTAGGTGTAGCATGTTCATCAGCTCTGGGTTTGACATAGTTTTATATGTTAGGCAGAGATCACCTCGGAGTAGGCGATATGCTACGGAGTAAAGCTGGAGTTTTCTTGAGGCGGTCAGTGTAGAGCATTTGTTTGAGGCCAGTAATCCTCTTTGTGAGGTACTTCTGTGGCTTTTCCAGCTGCTGCAGATGTCTTATGAGGTACATACCAAAAGGGGCGTTGTACTCTCTAACGGGTCTAATGAGTGCCGAGTAGAGGGGAACAATGACCTCTTTTTTCCTGGATGAGAACCCTTTTATGATGAGGTGTGCCACGTAGAAGGACTTCCTGACTACTGTGGCGATGTGACTATCAAAGGAGACACTACTGTCCACCTGGGTCCCAAGGTCTCTTATCACGCATTCGGTGTTAAGTAGATTGCTGCCTATGTGGTAGTTCATGGGTACAGAGTTTTTACCAAAGGGGATGATACTGCACTATTTGGCATTGAGCTTGAGGCCATGGCTCTGACACCAGGCATCTGTCTCAGGGAGGCCCTTCTGTAGGATGTCCACATCATTTGGGGACTTGACTGTGGCTCCAGGTTTGCAGTCATCTGCGAACTTCGTTAGCCAGAGGCCTTCTGTGGTAGCCTGTACTTCAGAGAAGTAGATACCAAATGGGAGAGGTCCCAGGATGGAACCCTGTGGTACTCCACTTGTCACTGTTTGAGGTCAGATTTGGAGTCTGCAACTTTTACATTGTGGGTTCTGTCAGTGAGTCAGTTGGCAACCCATCTTGTGACGTAGGGATTTATACCTAGTTTAGTGAGTTTAGCTATAATTCCAGAATGGGGGATGGTGTTGAAAGCCTTGACGAGGTCAAGATAGGCTGTGTGAACCACATTACCCTCATCCACGGCTTTGCTGACTGCCTCAAAGAAGTCGATCAGGTTCAGGAGGCATGATCTGCCTTTCACAAACCCGAACTGGGTGGGATCCAGAGTTTGGAGGTTACCAGTGTCTTTGTTTATGAGTTCCATGATGACATGTTCCATGGCCTTGCAGACCAGGCTCATCAGGCTAATAGGTCGATAGTTCCCGGGATCAGTGGTGGCTCCCCCTTTGTGGAGTGGGATAACTGTTGCTGTGCGCCATTCGGTGGGCACAAAGCCTGATGCGAGGCTATTATTGAACATGGTGCTTAAGTGGGGAGCCAGTTCGTGATGAAGTTCGTGTAAAACGCAGCCTGGGATGTTGTCCGGTCCCATGGATGCTGTATTTTTGGCTTTAGAGAGTGCAGCTTTTACCTGCGTAGTTGTGATTACAGGGACTCTACATTCTTCCTGTATAGATATGGGCCCTTTAGGGGGTGAGAGGGGGGTAAAGTTAGCACTGAACCTATCTGCCAGGATGTTAGCAATATCAGTTGGTGCTGCAATTTCTGTGCCTTTGTGCTGTAACTCAGAACAGATCTGGGTGTTGCCATCGAGATTCTTGACATAGCTATAGAATGCTTTGTGGTTGTCATTGGAATTAGTGGCAATTTTGTTTTCGTAGCTAGCTTTAGAGGATCTCATAAGGGATCTCAGCTTCTTACTGAGGCTGACCATGGAGCTCCTCCCCTCATGGGATTTTACTCTCTTTTGCAACAGTTTCTTCCTTCTGTTGTACAGCTTGTTTTTGGCAGGGGACCACCAGATTGGCTTCCTTTTTTTGGAGGAAAGCGTCTTGGTTCTGTTTGGGATAGCACGATCCATGTACTTGTAACTGCTTATAGAGTGCATTTGTGTAGGATTCAGCAGTTGTAAGTTTATTGCCCATCTGCATGGGTGTCATGAAGTTCACCACTTCTGTCTTAAGCATGAAGTTGGCTTTGGAGAAATTTTTTACTGTGGTTTCCTTAATGGGGGGGTGGGGGCGGGATGTGGATATCAAGGGTGATTAGCTTATGGTCGGATCGGACACAACGAGGAGTTGACTTCAGGTGTGGAACACCTGTCACTCATGTTGGTAATGACTAGGTCTAGGATATTGTTGCCCCTGGTGGGGGTGTGGATAAGTTGATCCAGGGCATTGGAGTTTATGAATTCCAGAAAGCGTTGAGCTAAGGAGTTGGTACACGAGTAGTTTTCCCAGTTAATGGTGGGGTAGTTGAAGTTGGCCATTATTAGGGTGTTTGGTTGAACCCTAATATTTTCCAGTGCATCAAGAAAAGAGGAGTGGGAATCCTGGGGCATGGTGGGGGATCTGTAGCAAGCTACAATTTGGATTGCAGTTTTGCCCAGAGTTAGTTGCACTTGGATAACCTCGGATGCATTGTGCTGAGCAACTAGCCTGGAGGTGTGGATATCCTTAATGAATATGGACATACCTCCGCCTTTGGTGTTTCGGTCCAGGTTACATGGCCGAAAAGTATTGTATGAGTTAATAGCCTATAAGCACAGACAAACTATCAACATAAAAAGTAGGGTCATAGCTTTCTAACTGATCAACTTGTCTCTCTGAATGTTAAGCAAAAAATAGGCACCAGAAGCCAAACCAGTTCCAACACAAGCTTCTTTAATGGCGAAATTCACAAAGACACATAAATGTTGTATAAACACTCCTGTAACATTTTAGTCATAAAAACGTCATGAGATGAGTGTACTAACGTACATAGCTTGCTTATAATCCTGTTTCTTTTAAATTAACCAGTGAAACACTATAATGTATTAAATGTTATTCAGTCATGAATAATGCATTGTTGAGATGTTCTATAACAAATAACTCTAAATATACACACATACATAAAATTTTTTATAACTTTTTATGTAAAACTTCACACTTGAATAGTGAATAAAATAATGGTGTATAAAAGTAAATAATATATAAATAAGTAATATTTAAAACTGCAGTAAAAAACATTTGTATATTAAAATGAATTAAAATAAGGTGATGGCACCATCTGCTGGGCAAACAAAAATCACATATAATTTGAATATGAACAATAAAATCTGTACCATATAAATACATAAAATATAATTCTTGTGAGTTTAAAAATGTAAAAAAATTTTAAAAGTCATATGTGGACATGTAAAAACTGTACCTTTGGAAATTGTTTCATAAAATATATTACAATTTTGCTGCTCTAAGCTTTAGTACAGGTACCAGTGAAACTGTATCATTCAACCCTGGGTAATTACTAGCTTCCAGGACTAATTGCCAATATAACTCATTGTACTCTAGCCTGGTTTCCCAAGGGCGTCCTTTCTGGTCAATAGGTGCAACTTCAATTAGACAAAACAAAATTCAGCCCTGTTGCATATTTGTGTGTGTTTAAACAGGTGAGCATTATATTCATTCATTCTCCTAATGTCATATCTATGTTTATATATTCTTTGTTTAAATGTTCTTTCCGTCTTTTCAACATAAAATGAGTCGCATGCCTTACATAGGGCCAAATATATCACCCCCTTGGTATTGCAATTAGCATAACCTATAATGCTAATGTGCCTATCCAGGCTGTACATATGAACATTAGTTACAAATGCCACGTTTCTGTTCCTTTTCTATTATCACTTATGATGGAGAAACTGGTGTGGTAAGGAGAATTATTGAGAATAGTGGAATAAATTTGCCAGGATATCAGACTTAAATATTTTTGAAAAACCACTCAAATACAACCTACAGGAAATGAAGTGATATTAAGAATATATTGGAGAGAAATGCACACAACTATAATGCGAGTGGACATTTGAATAATAGAAAAGGAACACAGAAATATGGCATTTGTAACCAATGTTCATATATACAGCCTGGAGACAGAATATATTTAAGATGTAGGAATAGGCACATTAGCACTATAGGTTATTCTAATTGCAATACCAAGGGGGTGATGTATTTGGCCCTATGTAATGCATGCAACTCATTTTATGTTGGAAAGACTGTAAGAAAATGTAAACAAAGAATATATGAACATAGATATGACATTAGGAGAATGAATGAAAATAATGCTTTGTTTAAACACACAATAGTATGCAACAGGGCTGAATTTTGTTTTTGTGTAATTGAAGTTATACCTATTGACACAAGAGGAGGCCCTTTGGAAACCAGGCTAGAGTACAATGAGTTATATTGGCAATTAGTCCTGGAAGCTAGTAATTACCCAGGGTTGAATGATACAGTTTCACTGGTACCTGTACTAAAGCTTAGAGCAGCAAAATTGTAATATATTTTATGAAACAATTTTCAAAGGTTGTAAACAGCCACTTTCTTACACTTTTTACATGTCCATATATTTCTATTTATGACTTTTAAAATTTTTTTTACATTTTTAAACTCACAAGAGTTATATTTTATATATTTATACGGTACAGATTTTATTGTTCATGTTCAAATTATATGTGATTTTTGTTTGTCCAGCAGATGGTACCAGCACCTTATTTTAATTAATTTTAATATACAAATGTTTTTACTGCAATTTTAAATATTACTTATTTATATATTTACTTTTATACACCATTATTTTATTCACTATTCATAGTTTTAGAACAACTTACAAGTATAAAGTTTTACATAAGAAGTTATAAAATGTTTTGTGTGTGTATAAGTATATTTAGAGTTGTTATAGAACATTTCAGCAATGCATTATTCATGACTGATTTAACATATTCAATACTTTATAGTGTTTCATTAATTAAAAGAAACAACAGGTTTATAAGCAAGCTATGTAGATTAGTATGCTCATCTGATGAAGTTTTTATAACGAAAACGTTACAGCAGTGTTTATACAACGTTTGTGTCTTTGTGAATTTCGCCGTTAAAGAAGCTTGTGTTGGAACTGGTTTGGCTTCCGGTGCCTATTTTTTGCTTATTTGTTCACTTTGGGGTACTTTTTACCACTTTTTGGTTTACTCTCTTTGAATGTTCCCTTTTAATAAAAGAATGCCCCTTATTTGATTTACAAAACTTTTTGAAATGATTCCACATATTGCATTTGTGGCATTGCTGACCAAAAGCTAAACATACATGCTTACTACAGTTCACTGTGATTATGAAACTGGCTAGAGGCACATGCTTTGAGTTTGTTGACTCACTCTTGTGCTTCACTGGAATTTGCTAGAAAAGTATGGAGTTTTCCAGTAACTGTTGCAGGGCTTACAGCTGCTGCCATGTGCTGTGGCCTGTTTCTTTTAACCATGTGCTGCATACTATCAACATGAGCACTAAGAGATACTAGAAGCATGCATGTCTCATTTGTAAGCATATTTGTGTGCTTTTCTGTGAGCCCGTATATCTGACACATCTCAATGGCCTTATTCAAAGTTAAATCACTGTCACGAAGCAAAATCTTTCTCACAGCATCATGTTTAATACCATACACAAGTCTGTCCTTTTATCAACTTATCCCTTAAATCACCAAGTCTGCACATTTTAGGCTTGTTTCTCAAGTCAGTTATATATGCTGCAAACATTTCCCCAAGCTTTTGATCTCTTCTGTAAAATAAGTGCCTTTTCATTGTAATGTTCATTTGGGGGTTACACATTTCTCTAAATTTACATTTTAAGCATGCGGGGTCTTCCCTTGACTCAGCCAGTGCCACTTTATGGTGGTTTCCCCCTGCCCAAACACAGCAGGTACATACACAAATGAACGCTTTCTATGGCTTTTGAACCAGCTAAGTTAAGCAGAATAAATGCCTTTGTATGGTGATCTTTATCTGAAAATGCAGCTTGAATGAAAATATTGTACTGTTACTCACGTTCCAGTTCTCTGCAATATTATTGTCAAAGGCAAGTGAAGCTGGTTTTCAAAATCCGTCTGCCATGCCAACAAAGTATGCTCAAGCACACTGTAAAAATGGCCCTTCTAATTATGTACGAACATGTACACACAGCCAGTACTTGTAATAACATTCTAATGTGCAATAAACTCTTCAGAATACTGCACTATGCAAAATATTCTCTGAAATGGCTGTATTTTGTGAAATAACAGCACTGTATTACTGCACAAACATGCAAACTCTCTATATAATTCAGATAATTTTTCGCATTTCTTAAAACTATTCAAGATATGTGCTATAAGCTAGTTCGGAAAAAATGCTGTTTTCCTTAGTTTATTCATTTTATGGATTTGTGCTTTATTTCAAACATTTTATGTAGTTATTTGAATATTTTTTCAATATGTCACAGTTTTGGATATTTTGATTACTTAAAAATTTGTTTAGGGCAGTCTGAGTGCTTCGTTTTGTATAGCTGTAAGCTTTGATACCTGAAATATGTTTCTGACCTGTTTTTGTGAGCTAAATGTGCAGTAGGGATGATCCATTCCTTTATATTCCTCCACCTTTAACCGAGTGTCTTCTCGGTCCTGAATCTGGATTTCTGGATCCCACATCTGACACCATGCCGCTTGTCTTGTTTCCATTAAAGACAAACAGGCGTGGTAGTTTGTTTACATGCTTTATTACAAAGACACACATCAGGATAGATAGCAGCATTACCAAATGTAAACAAACTGATTGACAGATTACACAGACATACATGCTTACATCTCAACAGCTTACTACAAAATGGCAGTCAGGCTAGCACATGCTCAGTATTTATACACTTGTGCAAGCCCCTATAAAGCTTCTTAAAGGTGTACATACATATTGATCTACACACTTCTACAACTGATGTCTTTTCATGAAACTTTTACTTCATCAGAGAATCCAAAGCCTATCTCCAAATAAAGTCAATTTCATAAAGTATACCATTTTCTCCCATCCTGTGCATCAGATTTGTGTTTATAGTACCATTGGTGTGTTTAGCAGTATTATTTTTTTATAACAATAGGACCTAGCATTGTTTTGGTTTTCTGTATTTATAGTGCATATTTTTGAATGAGCAAGTGATTTTATTAAGCTTTGTACTATATAATTTCTGTAAAGGATAATCTCAACCAACTTCCCCACTGGAAACATTAAAGGACACGATACTGTTGAGGCATAACAAATCCTAACTTTTAATTGTAATGATATGTTTATCAGGCAATGGTATACATATGTCACAGTCTTATACTATGCTGCTAACAGCCCTAAGTCCACACTTTATTACTAATAAATACATACTAGAAGGCACTACAGGCAAGACGTACACAAACACTCGCATTTATTTAACTTTTAAACTAAAATAGTGTCTCTCTTGTTAACACAAAATAAAGGGAATCTTCACAATATTTCAACAGTCCATGTAGCCCTTTTGGAATAAAAACTGTCGCACAACTGGCAGGATAGTCCAAGGATGTAGCCTTCGCTCCTTGGGCTCACCCTGAGCTTCATGCTTGGGTACTTCCACAGTTTGCTGCACGACTGTAGACCTTTGTCCCTGGGTTGCGGTCTCTGCTCCAAAATCAGGCACTCTCACAAAGCACCTTCTGTCAGTTGTATTCCATAGATTAGCTCCAGCTTGGACCTATGAGTGTATGTTTTCAGATCTTATTCTCAGTACTTTACACTGTTCCTTCACTGAAGAACTACCTTTCTGAATTTAGTTTTCCAGGCTACTCTTTTTTTTATGCTGTGGCAACTGAGTCTATGTGATTTGACAACTTGCTGTGGGAACTACTATGAGAATATTTCCACACTCTGCATGCTTAAAGTTACAGACATATTTTTATCATTAAAATGTTAACAAAATCACATTTACAAAAGTTTATGCAGTTTTATAGATTTAGCAGGCTGAACATGTTGCAATGCATTTGTAATTTGGACTAATTGTTTATAAAGCAGTAGTAATATGGTTAACTATCACAACTTCCTAAGAGCCAATATTTAGACAGATGTACAGTCATAAGATTACTAGCACAAAGCTGTCTCCAGCTAGAGAATGTCCAAGAATACATATCGGTGATTGTTACATCAAATTTCAGTAATATCATTAGTATATTAGAGGACAGTGGAAGCTCCATTACATTTTCTTATTTCAGAAAGGCAAGACATCCCTACCAGTAGCAGTAGGAGACTTGATCCTATTTGGCAAAACACACCCAGCAAATAGTTATTATATAATATGTGTCACTAAATTATATTTTTGCATTGTAACCCTTGGCATAGAATAACTGGGCATGTAGTTAAAAAAATAACTTACAGGTTTGAGTAATATCATCAACAGTATCATAATAAAAAGCTCTATTATAAGTACCATCCTAGTTCTTAATCTAAAGAAAAAAGACCTATTATAAGTAAACATCTAGTATCCTAAACATAACATTGTAGTATCACTTTGCCACTGTAACTAAAGTCAAGAAATAAATAAGATAAAACAATTAAACAAAATGTATTTAGGGTGTTAATAGTCACATCATCTTATTGTAAAGGTTGCTTCCTAACAGAATAACTGACAATATAGTCATAATTCTGTCACTTAAAATTATGTGTACATCCCCTATGTTTGTTGCAATGATCGCATACTCCTAATTTATTTGGTAACCTGTATCACTCAACCATAAAATCATTACCGTTAATCGCAGTGATAACAAGTTGCAGTCTGATTTAAATTTAAATCTCGTTGTAGAAACTGGCCCATTACTAGTACCCACAATCGGATTCCTGTAATTTCTTTCTGTACCCAGTAAAACATTGTCCTAATTGCATCAGTTTGGCATGTTATTTTAGTCTGACTTGACATGGGTCTCTTGCATGTGAAAAAAGCATGCTTCAGTTATTTTAGATTAATTATTTCCCCTGTGGAATAGCAGCATTAGTAAGGAGAAGTCATTAAGCTTACATACTAATAATGTATGCATCCATATTTGTCATGACCATAAGTAATATTGTGTCATCACAAAGAGTTTTACACTAGTTGAGGACATCAGTTATGTAACCTGTCTTACAGCATTCATGTAGAAATGTTTACTCTGATAAATCATTGTGCTCCAGCCATGCTAAACAAAAACACGTTTCTGTTTTCCATTCTACTTAGATTGTTCCTCCCACTTATTGTCCACTTCTACTGAACTTGGACAGTATTATTTCTTAGAAAATCTTGTGTAGTCCATCTCATCCTTCCCATTAGGAAATTACACTGCTAGTTCTCGTACCTGGGCCTTCACATACTCTTCACTACTAGACACACGTTTTCAGTACAGCAGAAGATGCCATCTTCTACTTTGACTTTTATTATTCCCTAATTGTCTCAGCATACTGTAACTGTTGCTGCAATGGTAATTTGTCCACTGCAGGACTACAAGATTCAAAAACGGTTTCTACCCTACAGTGATTAATTAGACTTATGAACTCAGGCCCTAGTCCCAGGGGTTTTGGACACATAATAAGTCAGTTTTTATTTGTGCAATATATAGTTATATATTTATTTATTATATCCATAGTCAGTATTATTTAACCCACTCAAGTGCAATGTTAGACAAATAACTTAAGCATTGTTCAATCTGTAGTGTGTTCTGTATTATTTTAAATGGGGTAGTTAATTTAACTTGGGGAGGGCATTCTTTTCGTTTTTGAGTGCTGGTAAATGTCTTTGCTCTTATGTGTTTTGGGAATAGTATTGTATTTATGTTTATTCCTCTTCTATTTGCTGTTTTACTTTCCTTTCTAATCTCAAAAATTGAGCTAATGCACAAAATTTCATTTAGGCTACACGTGTGTAGTTCTAAATTACAATAAAATTTACTTCGACTGTGACTTAGGAATAATCATGATCCACATATACAGATGACTCCTCTACACCAAGTTGCTTTCTCAGTTTCTAGTCCATAAAACGTTTTCCTTTTCATACCATAATATGAACTGGACTAGAATTATTCGATGCTTCTTGTATTTTTGTTCAGAGTGGGTCAGTGGCAACCAGACTTCTTTCTGAACACCCAGAAAACTGTTGGGTAAAACCGACACACCCTGCCATCTTATTTTTAGCATAGTTAAATAAATCATTCAATCAAATCTTTCTTCTCCTGATACACCAGTCAATCTCTGGCTCTTTCTTCCTGCCTTAACTTCCATCAAAGCCAGCTGTTGCTCTCTATATTCCATGTGCCCAGCAGATGGCAGTGCTTTCCTATAAATCTCATTAACTTTGTTTTATCAGCATCTTGGCAGCACAATATTCATGTAGAAACTTTTAATCCTCAACTTTTATAATTTCCAGATGTCTTGCACATCCTGTCATTAGTCCCTTTAAACAATACAAGTCCTATTTTATCCTCCGTAGGACACTACTTACTTACTTTAACATTCACTTGGATCAGCCTCTTGGTGTCATCTTCACCATGTTTGGTTAAAACAGTACTTCTTGCTTGATATCAGTAATGTATCATCCTCCAAAATAATGTGTGCTATACTTTTTTCCTTTTTATTCTGCCATTTGTCACAAAACACTCTGTCAGTGCATTTCTTTCAGATTTGCTTTAAATTACCTGGTTTACTTTGTTTTTTCTTTATCCACACTGCACTGATTAACCTGAGGAGACTGCTGTCCATTTGAGACTTCCCACTTATTGCCATGTTCTGATATTTTGTCTATACAGGCAGTTCATATGGTTAAGGTAGAGAACCAGCATTTTAGATTTGCGTTCCTATTTTGTAGGCTGGCTAAGGCCTTCGACACAATACCCCACTCAGGCATCATAGACAAGCTCAACAGCTTAAAAGTAAACCCTTATGTCACTAAATGGGTTGCAAACTGGCTAAAGGACAGAACCCATAAATTTAAAATCGCTGGAGCAATGTCAGACTCAAAGCCAGTCACAAGTGGTGTCCCACAGGGATCTGTCCTGGGACCCCTCTTGTTCGGCATTTATTTCTCAGATGTTAAAGCAAACATGGGAGGGCTGTGGCTGACAAAGTTCGCAGATGACTGCAAACTAGGCGCCATAGTCGATACACCAGCAGACACACACATCCTACAAAAAGGCCTCACAGAAACGGACAACTGGTGCCGGAGTCACGGCCTTAAACTAAATGCCAAAAAATGTATAGTCATCCCCTTTGGGAAAAACAAAGTACCCACAAATTATCACATAGACAGCAACCCACTGAGTACGGAAAAAGTAATCAGAGACCTAGGGACCCAAGTCGACAGCGACATCTCATTTGACACCCACGTTGCCAAAGTGGTTGGAAAAACATTCTACCTTGCACACCTCATCATGAAGGGATTCACATCCAGATCCAAGGATGTCATTGTACCCCTATATTCCTCCCTCATCAGACCCATGATTGAGTACAATGCCCCATTTGGTATGTACCTCACCCGGCATTTGCAACAGCTGGAGAGACCACAAAAGTACCTCACCAAGAGGATCAAGGGTCTCCAACATATGTCTTATTCTGCCAGACTAAAGAAACTTCAGCTCTATTCAGTAGCATACCGCCTGCTCAGAGGTGATCTCTGCCTGACGTACAAGGCCATGTCCAATCAGGATCTGATGGACATGCTCCACCTCAAAAAATCCAAATCCATCAGGACCACAAGAGCTAAAGACTTAAACCTCGGCACAAATATGAATAGGACATGCTGGAGGGATAGATTCATAACCCAGAGGCTTCCCATGCTTTGGAACAAGATCCCAGTTCGTATTAGGCAGAGCCCCTCACTGACTCTCTTCAAGAGAAACTTGATGAGTGGATGGGAAATCGTAAGTTTACCCCAGGGGTCACATCTGTGTCACTGCTAGACAGGGGCACAGTAAACTAATTCTATTATATAAGGGGACCTTCATTGTGTCACTACTAGACAGAGGCACAGTATTCTAAATTTATTCTGTACATTTTTTGTATCATTTCATGGGGTGGCAAAAGCCACATCACTATGGCTAGGCTTACAAATGCCCCAGGGCAGATAGCCTAGTACTATACTATGAAACTATGAAACTAAGTGGCTGTTCAGATGCCTAGCTCCTAGTATGGCAGCAAACGCTGTGAAGAGAATTAACATCTATCCCTACCTGACAGCTTAATTCAGGCTTGTTCCATTTAGTGATTAATGGACAGTTAGTGTTTTGTGATTCAGTTTCTAGACTCAGTCACAGAGAAGAAAAATGTCATACTTACACTTTTCACAAGGAGAAGTGTTTCTGATGGTACACTCTTTAAAAGAAAGAAAAGAATGCAGAATATGGTGTCGTTGCTCACTGATTTGTGCCATGGCCTATTTTTTTCACCAGTCTGTATCTGATATTTTTGGGTCATATGTTGTTTATCGTTATGATGACCAAGAATGTTTGACTTCATATGAGAAAATGTTAGCATTGTTTCAGAAATCTTTGGGATCAGGAATAAGATTCTCTGGATTAGCAGCATTTATTGATTCAGTCTTATCACTTAGCTAAAATGGTGGTTGTCTACCCTCAGTCTGGGCAAACTATATGTGAACTTTTTCCTGGTGCAGTTTTTGATAGTAATGCTTATGTGAAGTTCTTTGTAGAACGCTAGACAAGTTGTCTTGCTCAAATGGACCTTCCTATCTTAATGAAATTCTAGCAGTAATGCTTTCCATCAGAGCATTCAGAAACCAAATTTTACCAGGGTTCAGATAGTCTGCTGCATCATGGCAGTCTTGTGGGGCATAAATAAGCAAAGGAATGCCAGGCTGCACCTGTTTTACAGAGTGGCAGTGCATCTGTCAGGAAAAGCAACATGCTGCCATACAGGTGAACATTTTATCTTGACATGAGTGACAACTGAGTCCATTGTTTCTTCATGTAAACCTCCAGAGAATACCCAACTCAGTTCATAGGTTCATAGGTTTATACTAGGCTATCTGCCCTAATTATATGAAAAAATACTGTGCCCATTAGTTTGTTGTGCCTCCGTCCAGCAGTGACACAGATATGATTGGTCTGATAAAGGGTAGGCTGTATGGACCTCCCCTCATCTGGCCCCTGGTGACTGTTTCAAGAGTTGACCAAGTTCAAAAAAAGCATGATCTTCCCTTGACAAAGCAAAACTGGTCGGGTCCAATGTCTGCAAGTCCCTATATCTTTGTTTATGAGCTCCATTATGATCCATCCTGTGGTAAGTGCACTGAACCTGTCTGCGTTGGCAATGTCTGTGGGTTCAGTGATAATGATCAGGGGTGACTTGCTTTCTCCTCTATTAAAGTTTGTTAATGGCTGGGGTCCACCAGACTGGGTGGAAAGAGTCTTGGTTTTATTTGGGATTGGATCCATGTAGTCCTGGCCTTGAAGGACCACACACCAGTCTTGAGTAGTGTGAAGTTTTTTTTTAGAGAAGTTCTTCACTATGGTCTTTTGTTTGATTATTTATGATCAGATCTCACCAATGAGGGATATAGTCCCCATGTTTGTGACAATGAGATCTAGTATATTTTCTCCTCTCGTGGGAACAGTGACTAGCTGTTCCATGGCATTTGAATTTATGAACTATCCGGAAGAATGACACCAGACAAGCCAATTGTTAAAGCTGATCATCTTTGTCTCTATATTGTGGCATCATTCTTGGTGAAGGAAGGATACTGCTCAGGGTTCATGTAGTCCAGGGATTGTTTGGTTTCAAGGACATGTCATGCCTACTGAACTGGGTAGACTTCTTTGAGAAGGTCACCAAAGCAGTGGATGAGGGCAAAATGGTAAACACTGCCTACCTTGACCTGGCCACGTCATTTGACACAATACCCAACTCAGACTTTGTGGACAAATTCAGGAGGTTAGGTACAAACCTGTATGTCGCCCGGTGGATAGCCAACTGGCTCACAGATAGGACCCAGGAAGTGAAAATTGGCAAGTCCACCTCTACAAAGAGGCCAGTCATAAGTGGAGTTTCTTAGGGATCCATCCTTGGACCACTCCATTTTGGCATTTACTTCTTTGAAGTCAAGGCCAATGTCAGTGGTCTCTGGCTGATTAAATTTGTAGATGCTTGCAAATTTGGAGCTGTCATTGAATCCCACACCGATACAAATGTTCTCCAGGAAGGTGTGACACAGAAAAACAACTGGTCTCAGAAGCATGGACTAAAACTAAATGCCAATAATTGCATAATAGTATCCTTCGGGAAGTCATCCACCCCTGGTAACTATCATATTGATAACACACCCCTTAAAGTTGACCCAGTAGTTAGGGACACACACAGACAACAGTCTAGCCTTTGACCATCATGTGTCTACAGTAGTTAGGAAATGATTCTATGGTGCGCAGCTTATAAACAAAGGTATGGCATCTAGGTCCAAGGAAGTCATTGTTCCACTGTATTTGGCATTCATCAGAACTATCGAGTACAATGCCCCCGTTGGTATGTACCTAACCAGGCATGTCCAACAATTGGAATGTCCACAGATGTTCCTCACTAAAAGATTACAGGGTGAAAGTAACCTGTCCAATGCAGGCCGACTCAAGGCTCTATCCCTCTACTCTGTCAGCTACAGACTGTTGAGGGGAGATCTATGCCTGTCACACAAAGCATTGTCAAACCCCATTGTGATGGAGCTCCTGCATAGCCGCAAAACAAACAGCACCAGATTTACCTGTTCTAAATACTTAACACCTTGCTTGTGATATAAATAGGACCTGCTGGAGAGACAGGATACATATCCCAGAGTCTGCCTCTTCTTAGGAACAGGCTCCCCATCCATGTGAAGAGTTCCTCCTTAACCCAATTCAAGTGTAACTTGGACAGTTGGATGGGGAACAGGAAATTCATCAAGCCAAAAATAATTCAACTTGAGATACACCAGTCATTTTATTAAAATCACAAATAAAAATTTATAAAGTGCAAAACTTTTGGGTGATACCCTTCTTCAGTGCAAATAAAATAAAAAAATAGTTAATCTGTTTTATCAGCCCCTTAATCACAAAACATTTATAGTACTTATTAAAAAAAAAAAAAAAAAAAAAAGCATGACTGTATAAATGCATGTCTGAAAAGTAGTTACTAATATAAAATCAATGATACGGCATTTGTTTTTTTACAAGAATAGGTTTGATACTAACTGCAGTATTTGTACCTGGTTCAAAATCAGCTTGTAGTCTAACTCGTTACATCCGAGTGACGCCTCCAGGTGCATCTGCAGTCAACTCCTACTGACGCCTCTAGGCGTCAGATATTTTGTTCATATTTGCATCTATAATTTCAAAACCATGCTATGTACAAGGTTTTAAAAGAGTTAATTTTAAAGCTTACACAATGGCAAACTCAACTGCATTAATATTTGTCCTTTGTGTAGTGCAGGTAAATAGATATTAACTGTTGTTTTTATTATATTAATTTATATAGATATAACGTTTACATTTTTCTAAATATGTCAACAACCAACTAACACAGTAATAACTCCTTAGCCTCATATGAAAACCCTCAACTAGATGAATAAAATTCTGCTGATAGTTACTTGCGTAACTTGAGTGTTTGCTGAGCTACTATAAGTTGTTTACAAAGTATTACAAATGTAATAGTAACTGTGTTTATTGTGACTTATAAAATTTGGTTTAAGACCTAGAACTTAAAGAATACTGCCACTATAAAAAAAGTTTGTGCTGAAGGAGATTGCCATTTATACTTCTTACATAATTTGTATGGTTCCAGAGAGATATGAACATTTGTTTGAAATGTGAGGACATAATTTGATTCTGTCAAAAGGTTTAGGCTCCGCCCATTGGGATTTACAGTGCAAACTTCCTGACAAAGGTATATTCCTTTCCAGTTTTTGGATGTTTGAAAGTATTGCCAATAGCAATAAATTTACAGCAACTACAATTATAACAAGGGTATGTCCCATGTTTTTTTTTTCACTGCTCTGTGTTCATTTCTAGATTTAAAATCTTTACAACAGTGTCTCCTTTTTAAGTTTCTACAGTTTATATATACACAATTCGGTTTGTCACAAATTATGTCCTTTAATTCTGGCATAGCCTCTAAGATATTCCAATTCTTAGAGATTATTTTTCTTACACCATTAGTTCTCCAATAGTATGTGGTGACTTATCTAAAGTTATTTACCTGTGTGTGTCTCTCAGGGTTTTGGTTGTAGTTGCATTTTCTTTAAAGAATGGTCTAGCTGATTCATTCCTATTCCTAATTACTTCATGTAAAGTTTCTTGCATAAATGCACTATCATAGCCCCTCTCTTAAAATTCTAAGATCTTTTCATCCATTTGTTCCCTACATTTGTCTTCATTAGTGTTCAGTCTACTAACTACTGCGGTGGTGGTGCTGCGGTAGCATTGTCACCTCACAGTAAGACGTTGTCCTGTTCGATTCTCAGCTACAGTGTCTTCTGTGTGGAGATGTGCGTGAATGGGCATACCTTCATTGAAGGTTGTGTGTCAGGGCCGGCAACTTGGCATGTAAAAATCTACTGCCAATCATTAGCGGACCGGAGTTCCGCTGTGGTGACCCCTAAATGGGAAAAGTCGAAAGACACAACAAAAAGTGTTCAATCTACTAACTCTTAAGTAGTTATTCTTTTACAATCCCTTTAAAAACGTGGCTCATGCATACTTTCCACGTGTGTATAGACTTCTTTCTTGCATATACTTGTATCTATGCTCCCTGCATAGTTCTCTAATTTAACATTTAAATAGTTGATCTCACTATTGAAGCGAGTCATTTTCAGTTTTAGCAAGTTGGTCGTATTATCAAAAAGTTCTACATAATTGGCAATTGTAGTCTCATCTCCTTCCTAAATCAAAAAACAGAAATTTACAAAACGCTTATAGAACAATAACTTGGAATTAAGTACATTTTGATTGCTATAAATACATTCATTCCCCCACTGGCTTAATACAGTATTTGCATATGTGTTGACTATAACTGAACCCATAGCTACACCGGGGCATTGTAGGTAAGATTGTTTCTCAAATAAAAAAACTATTTCTAGTTAAGACCATTTCTAGAAGCTGACAAATATTCTCAGTGTCTCTTACATTCATATCTCTGTTTGCACAAAGAAAGTCACATATCTCATTAAGACCATAGTCATTAGGGATGACTGTAAAAAGCGAATTAATGTCAAGAGTGACCAATAAAAAGTCCGTAACAGAATTGGAACAATACCATTCATGAAGTTTCAGTAGGAAGCAGTATCTTTTATATAACTCCGAGTTCGATACAAATATTTACTTAAAACAGATTTCTAATATATAAAAATCGGTTCTGTGAACCATCCCCTTCTTGACACAGTAGGTCTGATAGGGGGGATGGGTCAGAGGCTTGTGTATTTTCGGCAACCCGTAAAACACATGTATTGCTGGGCATGTTACTGTAAAATCAATTAATCAATAGAAATGTCATTTGCTAATTGCATCTCATAAACCACGTATACATCAGATATATATTTTTAACATCTAAAAAGCTAATTTTTACAAATGTCATTTCATCCTCTAAAAATTCATCAGTGTATAAAATATAATCATCTTTGTTCATTATCACAGTAATGCCGCCCTTGTCCGCCTCTTTTATAATTAAATCATTGTTGTTCTGCAGGTACTGAAATGCTCCTTTTTCACTAAAAGTTAAATTATAAAATTTCTTCTTCTCCTATCGTTCATATAGTAAACACAATTCTTGTTCACAAACATTATGGAATGTCGTGACTATCAGACAGCTGTTGGGTATGAATGTGTAAGATTTTCTACAGCTGTTAGTAGTGTTAGAGTCTTTGAAAATTAATTTTAGATTTAAATTACTTGTAAAGGAATAGTATTGTTTCCTGAAGGAATAAATTGAACTCCTTTTCCTAATATTTTAACGTCTTCTTCTGTTAAATTAAAGCTAGACAAATTCATAATACCTCCATTAATCAGTCCTGGTATTTTTGATAGATCGACTAGCTATGTATTTGGGGGCCACTGTTTTTTTTTCTTTCCTATTTCTGCCTCTTCATTCTAATGGTTGTCACTTGAATCTTGATTATGTATCTCCACCATCTCTAGCAACTTCGGAAGCATCTCAGCCATTGCCATCCGAAAATCCTCTGTTGTATGGAGGCCCTTACCCTTATTGGATGTTGCTGAAGGAGGAATAAATGAATTAACCAATGAGGAGGTAGTGGCACTTTGCTGTGCAGGGATAGGATGTTCCTCTCTGCTAGAAAAAAAAATCTAATTTATGCATGGACCCTTTAGGTGTTGCCTGCTGCTTTATCTCCCTTATTTTCTTTGGCCATGAAAAAATGTTGCCCAATCTGAAATCATTCAAGTCTCTAAGCAGTTTGTGTCTTTTAATTAGTTCTAATTTATGATCAACATTTGATATGTGTTAAGTCTTTAAAGGACCGCAAATTAGCATGTTTACTCTCAAGTTTAATGATTTCTTCTTGCGTGTTAGTTTCAGTGCTGGTAAAGAACTGATTCATAAGCACCATATAATCGGCACGTAATTTGAGATTCAGTTCTTGCCATTTTTTTAAAAGCTCTAGGTATGTATTAGCACATGCAGACATCTTCAAAATTCTTAGTCCACGAGGTACAGCCCCCAGCCCCAAATAAGCTGAAAAGCTTAGCCATTGCCATTGAACTTTTTATAGACTTGTACCTTTTTCTCTAGTACACCAACGCATTTTTCAGAATCATTATTTTGTTGGGCAATGGCTCCCAAGTTTCCCATACCAGAGCTAGTCAACTGTAGAAGCAGTGGATTATTAGCCATCAGTAAAAGTTCACAAACTGAATGACTCATAGCTTGTGAAAAAGTAGCAGGTCTCCTTTCAGCTACATGCCGTGTCATAGTGTGATATGTAAAATGTAATAGTTAGGCACCCACAATATATCCAAGCACAAATGTCAGACCTCAAAAAACTGGATACAGTATTGCAGTAAACAAAGTCAGAGTAAGTGAATATAACTAGATTTTAAAAACTACAATATGATTTTATACCAGGTATAGATAGTGCAGTTAGTATCAAACCTATTCTTGTAAAAAACAAATGCAGTATAACTGACTTTATATTAGTAACTACTTTTTTGATATGTATTTATATAGTCATGCTTTTTTATTAAGTAGTGTAAATGTTTTGTGATCGGGAAAATGTTTTGTGATTAGGGGACTGTGTCGTGATCAGATTAGAAATGCTTCATAAAACAGATTAACCATTTTTTATTTTACTTACACCGAGGAAGGGTTTCACCGGAAAGCTTTGCACTTTATGCATTTTTATTTATTTGTGGTTTTAATAAAATGATTGGCATATCTCAAGTTGAAGTTTTTCTGGATTTTCGCATTTGGATACTTCTGACTTGGTTTACTGCAATATTGTATCCATTTTTTTTAATGATAGAACAGGAAATTCATTCCTGGTTTGGCACCTGTATCTCTAATTGATACAGGCAGCTTATAAATTGTTCATCTCCCTGGCCCCTGCTTGTAAATGTTTCACCTCCCAAGCCGCTGCTTACAGTTATTTAGGGTACCAGAACTTGTCAGAAATTTGAAATGCATGGCTAGGCTTAAAAAGGCCCTTATAGTCAGCCTAGTAAACACCTATGAGGCCAAAAACACTGCATCAGTGGGCTGTGATAACATCCCGGAATGCTTAATAAATAGCATGAAACATGACCTCTATAGTCCACTTAAATCAGTTTACAACTGGAGCCTTCAGACAGATTTTCTACCCAATGCAGAAAGTAGGTCCAACCACTGATCTGGGTAACTACAGGCTCATAGGTCTTACCAGCTTATTATGTAAGACCATGGGAAGAATCATTTATAAATGAGGACATAGGTAACATCATTGTTCGGCTTTGTTAAAGGAAGGTCATGCCTATTAGATCTGGTGGATTTTTTTGAGAGGGTCACCAAAGCATTGGGTAAATGAAAGGCTGTGCACACAGCTTGCCTCGATCTGGCCAAGGCTTTTGATACTCCACTCAGGCATTATAGACATGCTCACTAATTTAAGTATAAACCCTTTAATCTTTAATTGATGCCGCAGTGGTGCAGAGGTAGCCTTGTCGCCTCACAGCAAGAGGTTCTCCGGTTTGATTCTCGGCCTGTGTGCCTTCTCTGCAGAGTCTCCATGTCCTCCCTGCATTCATGGGGGTTTTCTCTGGGTACTCCTGTTTCCTCCCATGTTACAAAGACATGCTTCTGGAGCATTTCTCCCTGGGCCTCCGCTAAAAATTGTCTTTGTTCCAAGTTGAACTTTCCCAGTAAACAAATGTTAAATAAAAAAAAATAATAATAATACAAATAAATAAAATCACCCACTGGATAGCCATCTGGCTCACTTATAGGACCCAGGAGGTCAAAATAGGTGAGGCCACCTCCACTAAGAGGCCAGTCACTAGCGGAGTCCCCAAGGGCTCAGTACTGGGCCTGCTCCTTTTTGGCATCTGTTTCTCAGGATTAGAAGCAAATGCTGAAGGTTTATGGCTAACTAAGTTTGCAGATAATTGCAAGCTAGGGGTAATCATTGACTCCCACTGCACAAACTAGCATTCTTCATGAAGGTCTATCTCTGACTAACAAATGTTGCCAAAGCCATGGTCTTAAACTCAATGCTAAGAAATGCATAATTGTACTCTTTGAGAAGTCAACCATCCTGGCTAATTACCATGTTGATAATACACCCCTAAGCGTCGACCCAGTGGACCGGTATCTAGGTACGCACGTAGACAGTAGCCTTACCTTAAATCACCACATGGTGACAGTGGTGAGGAAATCCTTTTATGCTGTGCAACCTATAAGTAAGGGCATGGAATCTAGGTCCAGAGAAGTTATTATCCCACTGTAGTCTGCCCTTATCAGACCAGTCTTAGAGTATAATGCTCCCTTTGGTATTTACCTGACTAGGCACATACAGCAACTAGTGACTTCAGAGGTTCCTTACAAAAAGAATACAAGGTTTAACAAACCTACCTTATGCAGAGCATCTTCAAGCCCTTTCCCTTTACTCAGTCGCTTATGGATTGCTGAGGGGGTGATCTTTGCCTGGCCTACAAGGCATCTGCAAACTCCACACTTATGAATCTCCTACATATTCCTTACCAAGTGTACTTTTTCTAGAACTGCACTGTTTTCCCGGGATTTTGTTCCTAGACAGAGTAGGTTAAGATCTTGGCTTGTGCCTATTCCGCCTCCAAGGGATCAGGCCTTAGGTGCTTGTAAATACTTTCATCCTAGAACTTATTTTACCCCTGGGCTCTTTAGTCATTGTAGTTTGCATCAACACATAGATCTTTAGTTCTGAGAAGACCCCTTTGCCTTTTTTCACCTCTCTGTTGTCTTGCTTGTTAGTGACTTCTCATTTCCTTTTTTTTTCTACTTCCTCTTCAGCTTTATCCAACCTTGCTGAACTTGTTATACTGCCTGAGAACTAAACTACATCCATATCTTGCCTAACATTTCTTTTCTCTTCTTTAGCATGTACATGTGTCTTTTTCTGAATTTTTGCCCATATTCTTTGGAAGTATTTCCTTTATCTCAGCAGCCTTCCTTTGCACACTTACGACCAGCATGTTTCAGTCCAGATGTTTCTTGCTCTAAAACTTGAACACATTGTTCCAAACAAGATTTCACCAGTGCAGTTTATAACCAGAATGTTGGCATTTGCATCTGTGAGTACATCCATGCTCTTAGCATTACATGAGAGAGTTATGTTCTGTTTTGCCACTATCCAGTGACACTACATGTCATGATTCAGCGGGTCTATTAGAACACCGAACATACAAAATTTCGAGTGTTCTAATATCGAACCCTCTGAATCGAAAATTTAAAACATTGAACATTCAGAACAGCAAATTTTTTCCTAGGGAAAAAATTTGCTGTTCCAAAACACATGCACACAACACAAGTACACCAAACAAACAGCAATCCACACACATACACCTAAACTCTTACACCTAACCCTACACTAAACTATACATACACCACTAACTATCCACTTACCTTAACCCAAACCCTAACCCTAATGTCTGTCACTATCGCACAGTCACCTCACCCGCGCCCTAACCCTAACTCACCTACCCCGCCCTAACCCTCACGTCCACACAATCGCACACTTACCTGACCCGCGCCCTAACCCTAACTCGCCTAACCCGCCCTAACCCTCACGTCTAAACATTCGCACACTTACCTGAACCCAACCCGTAACTTACCACCACATCGCTGAAAATACCGAAGCAACAGAAACGGACAAATGAATTATTTCCCTAAGAAAAAATTCGGTTTTCTGTTTCTTCGATATTTTCAGCATTCGCTGAAAACAGGATGATATTAGAACACTCGAAATTTTGAACGTTCGGTGTTCTAATATAGACCCGATTCAGCTTTTGAGTAATACCTGTGTTTTTTCTTTCCACTCCAGAGAAGACCTCCTTATGATGAAGACCAGATGTCAGAGTCTTTATCATCTGCATTTTATCCTAAAGGGGAGAACAGTGATAAATGAAATAGATGAGGTCTTCCTGTTACTTCATGTCAGAGTCATATGAGCACTCTACGGGGATGTTCTCTTTTTCTCTTGGTAGGAGGAGCCGTACCATCAGTACCAGCAGTAGAAGGCAGTACTTTGAGGAAGAGGGGGTTGCGAAAATGCATCATCTACTATGCTGCTACCTGTTCAGAAAATCACCTGTATTCAAAGTAGGTGAGGAAGAGGTCCCAGGAACATCAACCTTTCTCATAAAATACAAGGCCAGATGAGCTGTCAGCTTAGACTTTTTAAGAACTGCTGTGATCATTGTCTCTAGGTTGAGAATATTGAGAAAGGAGAGCATTCTGTAGTTGTACGTGCCTTTGGTTGATTCTGTAAATCCCTAAAAACTTGCATCCTGTTGTGACTGCAGCAATGATTTCTGTCAAGATATGGCTAGGATGTGAAACCCCTGTCTCACCGTCCACATCTGAAGTGGTTGTGAATAGTCATAGAAGTGGAGGAAATGGGCATCGGTGCTGAGAGTGAATAAGGCTGAATCTCACTGGAGCCAGGGTTCCTAGGCCCTACAGGACTGACAGGGTCACGTAGGATTCTTGCTGTCTGTCCACAGAAATCTTACAAAACCTTTTAGGTCTATCCATTTTGTGGTTGCCTTGACGTTGTGCCTGCAAGAAGCACTAGAAGGTTTTCCAGCAGGAGAGGGGGGGAGAGAGATCCCTTTGGCTTGAAAGGCCTGGATGATGAGCCCTAGAATTTGCAAAGTAGCATTTAGTGGCTCTCATTTATGCAGATGGGGCACTGAAGGTGAATGTTTTTGATGATACTTGTTTCGTATAAGATGACTTGGCGTTTATTTCCAGAGATGTCACTGACCTCCTGAAAACCATCCAAAGTCACAGTAGAGAAACACCAATATTGGAACACAGTACTTAAAAAAACAACAAAATAAGCAGAATAACATTACTTGCAGAATAACATTATCTCTGGTTATCTGACTCCTAATTCCCAGGTCCAAAACAACCATTGATGGCAGCTGGCAGAATTTAGCATCTAAGTGTGAAAGTACATAGAAGTCAGATCTGTAGCAGGTGCTGGAAGTCATAAAACAAATGCATTTCTTCATGATTTCAAGACTAGAAATTAATTCACCCTAAACACTGTACAGAAAGCTTCTCAGCACACACTTTGTGTCTCTAGCTGCATTGTTAACTGAAAGATATCATCTTGTATTGCGTGGCTTATAAGTAATTTAATTTCAGCTATTTCCTAAAGTTTGCTAGACTGAAGTTAACCCCTTGTATTCCAGTTTCCAGTGTTAAAATATATACATTGAAACAGTTAGAATAGCACATGTCCATTTCTGTTTTCTTACAGTGGGCACACTGTGGATGCGTTTCAAACACAGACACTTTATAAAATACCTTTTCAACACACGCCTGTACAAACCATTTTGATATACACATGACATAGATATATATATATATATATATATATATATATATATATATATATATATATATATATAATTTATATAATATTATATATCATATATATATATATATATATCATATATATATATATATATATATATATATATATATATATATATATAGAGAGAGAGATATATATATATATATATATATATATATATATATATATATAGAGAGAGAGAGATAAATATATATATATATATATATATGTATATGTATATAAAATGTATATATATATATATATATATATATATATATATATATATATATGCACAGATATATATATATATATATATATATATATATATATATATATATATATATGCACAGATATATATATATATATATATATACACACACACATATATATATATATATTTATACACACAGATATATATATATATATATATATATATTTATCTATGTATATGCTGCAGGGAGCATCAGTGCAGTGTGCCTGTGGTGTGCACCTGGTTTGGTCCGCCTGAATGCCACTAACTCATATATATATATATATATATATATATATATATATATATATATATCGCTACATATATATATATATATATATATATATATATATATATATATATATATATATATATATATATATATCTATATATATATGTATATATATATGTGTGTGTGTGTGTATAGCTTTGTTTTTATAACCTGAGCACTAATCCAGGCATTCTTTAAAGTATTCAATTGTATTTATTACTGCTTGGTAGTAACTTGATTAAAGTGTAGCTATCATTCTAAGTCTTTTGGATTAAGCACTTGGGCTTCAGACCAGTTGTTTTAGATTAGGAAGGTTTGTAGCCTGCACTGTGGTGGCAGGACAGGTAGCTTACATCCTTCTAAGTTGGGAACTGCTGATTGAGGGCTCAGTGTCTGTTATTCTAAAAGTGTATTAATTCTGGTTTAAGCACTTGGGCTTCACGCCAGTTGTTTTACATTAAGAAGGTTTGTGGTCTGCACTGTAGTGGCAGAACAGGTAGCTTACATCCTTCTAAGTTGGGAACTGCTGATTGAGGGCTCAGTGTCTGTTATTCTAAAAGTGTATTAATTCTGGTTTAAGCACTTGGGCTTCAGGCCAGTTATTTTACATTAAAAGGGTTCGTGGTCTGCACTCTTGTGAGAGGAGAGGCTGGACTCTGCCCTTCTGAGCTGGGAATTTCTGGTTAAAGGCTTATAGTGCCTGCATATTTGAACTGCTTCTTACTGAAATTGGTACACCTTGTTTGCTGTAGCAAAGACTAGATCCAGGCCTGCTGAATCTAGCTTTATTTGTATGCTGCTTGTTTGTTTGCTTGTTATTTCCCTGAAACGCTAATTCCACCTAAAACACGGCTTTTCAGCGCTTCTGTGGATCCCTAGTGATATCTGCATTGCTTACTGTACTTATTTCCTTGTTTCACTTGAAAGAAAGTTACTGTTTGTCGTTTTTGCATTTAAGTTACCTGAAACACATTGCATTTAAGTTACCTGGCACTTGCTCACTAAAGCAATTATATAAGTCAGCACTAAAATATTAAAAGCACTACACCCTCACAAACTCCCCTTGAGTACCTCGTTCCCCATTGGCCCTTTTTTTTTCAATTATAAAATTCCCAATAATATTCTAGCATGTCCAAAGGTCAGTTGTCAATCTCCTCTCCGGTCCAGCTGGTGAATCTGGGAATCTTGAGGCAATGTTACAACTGCCTCATGTACACAGACAACTCTCTCCTCCTCCCAACAAATTCCAACACATGTGAGAGATGCAACCATGTAGCCATACTGGAGGCTAAGCTCTCTCAACTCAGTACTGGCGAAACCACACTCACTACAATTCCAGTCTCACATAGACCTACCACGACAGCAAACCAAACACATAAACACACAAAAACATACTCGGACGCTCTAAATAAAAATCTGCCTAAGCAGCAGAGACCTCCAAAGCAGACACCCAGGCAACCGCTACCCCAAAACAAAACACGTGCAACACAGAGCTCACAAAGCCAGTGTGCCGAACAGTCACAGCTCTTAAGGCTAAACAACACACCTGATACACTTGTAATAGGTGACTCTATCATCAGGCACACTGACGTCCCGCTCACCAGGCTGAACACGGAGAAGGTCACGGTGAGCTGCCTGTCTGGCGCTAGGATCCGCCACATAACACAAGCACTCAGGTCACTCCAAGGCAAGTACAAATATGACTCAGTGATTGTCCATGCCGGTGTGAATGACCTGAGATGTACCTCCCTGGACTACATGAAAAGCGACATAGAGGAGCTCTCTGAGCATGTAGCCCAGGCCGGTATGACCCTGAACTTGAGTAGCATGTTACCCTCACCAAGAATGATGCCACAATATGAAGACAGGATGATCAATTTCAACAATTGGCTTAAGTATTGGTGTCATTCAAAGGGGACCCAATGCCTGTCAGCCTGGGATGACATGCTCGACAAGCCACGATGCTTCGCTAGGGACAGCTTGCACCTGTCACCCCTGGGCTTTTGGATATTGGCAAAGGCTCTTGCTACCCCCATAGTGCCTTTTTTAGGCAAGGCTCAAAAGACAAACCCACCTCCATAGGTATCACAAGGGATAAGAAGCT